>NW_027316278.1:14479984-14682484 GCF_026437365.1 Eucyclogobius newberryi | reverse complement strand
TGAAGATAATAGAATTGTTTCTAACGCAACAAATAGTGTCAACTTTGTCATTCAGTGTCGTGGTCAAGAATCATAAGTATTCATAAAATCATGTCTAAATCATGTCGATAGATTTATATTGAGACATTCCTAAACATACTATTCCTGTATTTTGTTTGTTTGTTTCAGGAGTATTTGGAGCTCTCCGTTCCCCTGGACCAATATTCGCCCAGTTACCCCGACACGCGCAGCTCTACCTGTTCATCCGGCGAGGACTCGGTCTTCTCTCACGAGGCCAGCGCCGAGGAGCCGTGTCTGCCAAAGTTCCCCCCTCACTCCAACGGGGCAGCCATCAAGAAACGCTGATACCTCATTTCCAAACAGAACATTTTATCCAGCTCTCTGCCACGTGCGGTCCAGTAATGAAGCTTAAACACCGATGTACTGTATAGAAAGGAGCTTAAGGATACAAAATTGAACATTGGACACATTGGATCGTATGGACTGAAGACTGACTTGTTTTTTTTGGGGGGGGGGGGGTTCGATTTGGCTTCGGTGTGAAAAGGGCACTTTGGTTTTGACTTTCCTGCTTGGACAATGTCAAAAAACTATGAGCAGACTTTTCGGGCAGCACTCACGTCGGGGATTCCTCTGTTGGAAAATCAAAAAGACTGATTATAAATACATCAGGTTTTGGTTTTGTTCTGCCTTTGGTCTGTTGATACTAAAGGACTCTGAATTGCTTTTCACGCGGGTCCTTCAGCGACATTTTGTAAATACAATTAGAAAATTATAAATATGAATATATATTTACACGTTACTCTTATTTTTATTACCATAATTGATTTATTTCTTTTGTACAACGATGTGTTTGTTTTTGAATCTAGTCTATAGGGGCGGTTCCATAATGAGAATATACGGCCAGTTGTCAGTTTGAAACTCCTTAAATTTACCAAACTGCGTAATCAATTATGGAAAAAATATGTACTGATTTTTTTAAGCTATAATTTTGACTGCTTTTTAACAACACAATTTGTAGTATAATGTAAATCATTGTCCAGGACTCTCCATCTAAATACCACTTGTCCACAGAAATATGAATTGTTCTTTGTGTATGTCTGTCGGTGTGAATGATAGCTACGGTCATTTTCTCCAGTCAACATCATGCACTTAACATTGCTGTGCATGGCTTTATGTAAATGCTATAACAGGAGTAACTTTCACAGCCATATAACTTCTGACGCAGGGTCGACAAAAGCGCATGTCATCGTAAAAGGATTACATTAAATAAAAAGCTATTGAAAAACAAACTGCTAAAGCTTTCAATTTGAAGTCCATAAACATGCCTATAAATATCCGGTATGAATGTCTCAAGTGTGTTTTTATATTTACAAAAATGAGATATACAGCTCCATTTATGTCATAGTCTCTGATTAGATATGCTAATACCTTGCTGACATCATAGGCCCAGCTGTTGCCAAAGCAGTAAACATGTAATTTATGGGAGTGCGAGTGGCTTGGCATAATCTAAGCTACAGAACAGTCGGACCAACCTTGTTGCTCATGTCCGTCCCTGGCCTCCTGCCACTGGGCCATGCATCACCTGGAGTGTGGTCTCTACGCGACGGGCCACAAAGAGACACTAAAGTGACTGGACCTTGTCCCTAAAAGACGAGAGCTCTCAAGTTAGAGAGAAATGGCACAGATTTAAATACATCTGAAATTGGATTTAATCTCATTATATACAAACACCTTCTTTCACCAAGGCATTTTGATCTGACATTTTTAATTAGGCCCGAGCCCCAGCAGGGAGGAGGGCCTATTGCTCCCGCAATGCTGCCGAAGGCAGCATTGCAACTGTCTGACCAAACATGCGGGCACAGCCCGCATGTTTGGTACCCCGTCGCCCCTGGCAAGTACAGTGAACTAGCCCATGCCGAAGGCATGGATCATGCATACTTACTCCTGCTATTACAGAAATAGTCAACAATTAGTGAATGGGCGTAGCCCATTCACTAATTGTTGACAACAGCAGCGCGAAGCGCTGCATTCCTCCAAAAACCCTCCTGGCATCGTCCCGTACGCGAGAATCCATGCCGCAGGCATGGGCCATGCTTGTATCTGCTCAAATCAATGGAAGTCTATGGGGAGAGGGCGGGGCATCCCGACGGAATAGGGACTGACGAGCGCGTAAGCGCTCGTAATGATGATTCCACCCCATGGCGGCATCGGGAAGGCTTAGAGCTTTCAAACGATGTATAATTTGTTGTTATAGTGGAAACGGCTATATTGTTTTTGCTAAAAATATTATTATTTTTTTTATTGTTCTTCTTCTGCGCTTTGAGCTCTAATTTGACCCCCTGAACATGCTCAAAAACTCAATTAGATTTTTTCTGGGCCATTTTTTTTTTCGTTAAAAAATGGCGCGACAGCGCCACCGACAAAAGTCAAAATACATTGCGCCTATGGGAGACGCCCCAAGGTCAACTTTGTCGTAGAGCTACGAAATTCGGGACACACATTCCTCTCGTGAGGACAAAAAATATATATCATTGTGGCCACGCCCCCAGACATACCCTATGGCCGCCATCTTCCTTTGAACATGAAAACACGCTGAGTCAGCTATTTTGTTCACGTCAAACTTTGACGAACTCCTCCTAGGGCGTTTTGCCCACCGACTTCAAAATTGGCGTACGTCCTCTGGACAAGTGGGGCATCTAAAGTTATCCAATTTTTTTGAGATACCTTTTACGGTCCGTGTGCGGCGCAGCCGCAAAGTTGGACAACTTATTTTGGTATATTGCAGATCTAAAAATTGCTCCCATTTGATCAAAACAAGTCCGATTAGGACCAAATTTGAATCAGTTGTTCAACTTTCTAGTTTGGACCAATTTATGATGACAAAATTGAAATGGGCGTGATAGCGCCCCCTACAGGATGACCTTTAAATTAACATTGAAGGTCAAAAATTAGTTTTACCAAAATGTTCTAAACTTTACCCAAAATTCTATTTTGCCGTCCCGATCAAAAAAGCCAATCGGACAAATGCCTAAATTTTTACGGCGTAGTCGTAGCGATGACAGAAACCTCCCATGTTATCCCTATGGGAAAACCGCTAAATCTCTCAAATATCCACATTTTTATGTTTCACACTTTAACGAACTCCTCCTAGTGCGTTTTGTCCACCAACCTCAAAATCGGTGTACGTCTTCTAGACAAGTGGGGCATCTAAAGTTATCCAAATTTTAAGGATAGCTTTTACGGTCTCTGTGCGACGGAGCCGCAAACGTTTCCCAGAATTCTGACTATTTGGCCTTCAGAGTGGCCTATAAACAATAGAGTTTTTCCAAATGACATGATATTTTGAACAAAATTCTAATTTGCCATCCTGATCATAAAAAGGTATGAGAGCCAAAGTCATATTTTGTACGGCGTAACCGTAGCGATTACAGAAACATCCCATGTTATCCTTATGGGAAAATCGCAGAATCGCTCAAATCACCACATTTTTACGCTTCACACTTTAACGAATTCCTCCTAGGGCGATTGCCCGATCAAGTTCATATTTGGGGGAAATTATCTACACAAGTGGGGCATCAAAAGTTATCCATATTTTGATTTTAAGTGGTACGGTCTCTGTGCCGTGGAGCTGCAAATATACTGTCACAAATGGGGAAACGCCAAATCTTTGAAATGTTCACATTTACGCTTCACACTTTAACAAACTCCTCCGTGGGCAATAGCTCGATCAAGCTTTACTTTGGGAAATATCATCTACACAAGCGGGGCATCAAAAGTTATCCATATTTATATTCAGAGTGCTGCGGTCTCCGTGCGGCGGCGCAGCAAATTTGACTGAAGCTGATGTTGATTTGCACTGGATTGGCCATGTCCAATGTGTCGCCGTCTGTCAAGTTCTTTTTTAATTCAACACAATAAGGGCGCCATCTCTATCAATTCGAAAGCGCAGAGTCGGAAGGCCGGCGGCCCGCGAGGGCCGTTGGATGCCGCTTGCGGCTTTAATTTTGATTGTTTTTTTTATATTTAACTTATTGCCCCTTACATTAATTGCACATTTTATTTGGCAATACAGAATTACAGGCTGGTAATTCTAATTTATTGGGTTACCTACAAGTCGTTATATCTCCAGCACATGCATGACTGAATTATAATTGCATTGTTCCTGAATTTGCTCCACACTTACGGACACAAATCTGCTCCAGGCTTTAAGGCAACAGAAGATACATGGGAAAAGTGATCATATTTTCCAGGCTTGGAAACGGGTTGTAATAAAAGTGTCCTTTGTGTGCTGTGGCTGAGGTGACGATGGAGAGCCCTATATAAAAATAGTACACACAGAAGCACCTCTGCTGTATAACTGCTAATAGTGCCATTTGCTGTACGGTATTATCACTTCTGACAGATGGCACAAGTCCAGTTTAGTGGGGAAAAGGTTTTCTGACTTCGTCTTGTGTAGAGCCAGTCGTCCTCTGTTGAGCAAAAACATCTATTTTTGCCAGGAATGTTCTTGTTTTTTGTTTATTGGCTCTATTTGGGGAGTTGAGCGGTGATTAAATCATTAGGAGTGGAGGAGATGACAGGAGAAGTGGCTGGTTTGTGTTATTTTGGTGAGAGATTGCAGGCTGATGAGTGAAGTATGTAAATTGATTTGGGAATACAGGAATCTCGGGCATCTGAGGCTGAAGTACTGAGAACACAGTGGCACGGATGAACTTAATGCCCCCCATTGTACCAGCTGTGCACACAGGACTTGATTCAACAACTAAATGGGCAATAGTTATAAAAGCGTCACAATATATCTCCACGGATTGCCATGAATATTGACACAGATGTTTCTGGTTTGGCCAGAAATGTAAAATATGACATAGGTTTTGCAATAAGTCCCTTTTTATACCAGCAAAACTTTTGTTACTTCCTTTTTTAATTTACCGTACAATTTTCAAATGTCATTCTAAATACGAGTTTGTCTGCAATGAAGTTGTACAAACGAAGGACAAGATAAAACATGCCAACTTGACTACCATTTATTGAACAAATGTAATCACTACTTTTTAAATCCATCCCAAGCCCAGATAAATTCATCTTATATTAAAATACCTCTGAAGTGCTACAGATGATTTACAGAAGGGATGAACCTCCAAAAGAGGTTATAATACCTGTAAGAAATAGTTTCCCTCTGAAGTAATTTATAGACTCTGTTCACGTTGTGGTTGTTTTTCAGTTAACATTGTTGTTGGGCAAGTTATTAAAATGCAGCAAATCATATGTGAATTCCTCATTTGACGCGTGAGTGATTGATATGAGCCAGATGTGCTTGTTTCCTGTGCCTCTTTATTGGACGCATTGCTTTGTGTTTTTGTTTACCAGAGAAAGGCTTTATTTATTCCGAGCTCTGCCTTATTATTTCCCGGTCAACACAAAACCCTGCCCCTTTGCACGGCTCATTGTGCGTCGTGCTTCCTGACAGCCGTGACAGACGACCTGCCCTTCAACTCTGCACCACCCCGAGACTCGCACGTGCAGTCAATACAAAAAACGCCTTCTTTTAGGGTGAGAAGCAGCGGTGACGTCATTGTTGTGGCCTGCCCCGTCTGATTTTGTAAATGAACTGGTGATTTATGTGCTGAGGAGAGGGACACACAGTGATGGGTCACAGCAGAAGTGGTGGCGGTCCTGGAAGAGATGGGTATAATTCTGGCTCTCATCCATTTTCAAGGTGAAGGGAGACATTTGTCTCGTCTTGGCAGAAAAAGTGTGGTAAACCGCAGACAGAAGAGCTCTCAGTGATTTCAAAATACTCGAGAGGAATTTTAATTTTCTGTTGTTCGCAAAGTGACGGGAATCCACCCACGTTAGCAATAGCCCTAACGAAGGCATGTTTTGCATCTAAATGTGACGGCTGTGGTTTAGGGTGTAGCAGCTCCCAAATAGTTGTAATGATTGATTGAATGAAGTGAAGTGGTCTGGTCTGGTCTGTTTGAGACGGTTGACGGGTGAAGATATGGTGATTTGGAGATGTGACTTGAGAGGTTATGGTTCTATCACTGACAGGTCCCTGATGTGTTACTGCTTTGGGACAGGCATGTCAAAAATGGTCAAAGATGACAGAGGGTAAAGCACGGGGCAAGGCCTGTCACTCACTGTCTGCTGTTAGTCTGTTTTCATCTGCAGCCACATTTATTGACACTACATTATGGCACAGAAATAGCTATAACCAGATCATAGTAGATTACTACTTTACAACTACTTTTGGAATCAGAATCAGAAAGGGTTAATTGCCATTGTCAAAGAACAGGATTTAAAATCTAGGAACTTGCTTTGGCATTAATGTGCAAGAATGAATAATAATAGTAGCAAAATATATCAAAACAGGCATGCATACAATTTTGAATTTACAAATAAAATAGTCTTGTTCTGAATCTATACACAATATACAGTTGGTCATTGGTTTAAATAATTGTTAAAGTGGAAGATGTAAAGTGTCCATGAGTCCAATAGCAGAGGGAAAGAAACTGTTCTTGTAGTAGGAGGTTCTGCTCCGGCTGGACTGTAGCCTCCTGCCTGAGGGGAGTGGAACATACATTACTATGAACCACTCCTGGACAAACGAGGGATTACATCAACTAATAACCGTAGTTGTTGAGTTTCAAATATACATTTCTACATAGATTAGATTAGGCTTTATTGTCCACGAAATGTGTTATTTGCATCCTTCAGCCAGTGCTGCAGTCCTGTCAGGGACCCATCCCCAGATCTTCAGCTAGGCTTGGTCAGGAATACCTTCGCTGGAGGATTTAACCTATTGTGCATGTTTTGGGTTGATAGGGACAACCGGAGCGCCCAGAGGAAACCCAGACACGGGGAGAAACATACAAACTCCACACAAATCTTACCAATAGTCAAACCTTGTGGAACACTGGACCAGCTCTATACTCTCCATCGGTTGCTCAAGGGTTCATGGGAGTTTGGCCAACGAGTCCACATCTGGAGAAGGCTTTCAACCATGTCCCTCGTGGTGTCCTCGGGGGTGCTCCGGTCCCTGTAAGACCGGAGCAGGAGCTGTGTTCATTGCCGGCAGTAAGTCAGACCTGTTCCCGGTGCAAGGCTGCCCTTTGTCACCGGTTCAGTTCATTATTTTTATGGACAGAATTTCTAGGCGCAGTCAGAGGGTGTCCCGTTTGCAGATCATCAAACCAGGACCTGCACCCTGCAGTGGAACGGGTTGCAGCAGAGAGCAAAGTCGCTGGAATGAAGAGCAGCACCTCCAAATCCGGCGTGGAGTCCTTGCCCCAAGTATCTCGGGGTCTTGTTCACAAGTGAGGGAAGGATGGAACGTGAGCTTGACAGGCGGAGCAGTGCAGCTTCTGCAGTGATACATAGATGCTGCATCGGACTGTTCACTGAATTTACCGGTCAATCTACGTTCCTACCCTCACCTATGGTCATGAGCTTTGGGTAATGACCAAAAAAGGACAAGATCGCGGATACAAGCAGTCAAAATGAGTTTCCTCCTCAGGGTGGCTGGGCGCTCCCTTAGAGATGGGATGAGCTCAGTCGCACAGGAGGAGCACAGAGTAGAGCCACTGCACCTCTACGTGGAGAGGAGCCAGCTGAGATGGCTTGAACATCTGGAGGGAGTGTGTCTTTCTGTGGCCATGGGCTCCTTTCAGAAGAACTGGAGGAAAAATAAAGTGGAAGAAAATGGATGGATGCTATGCTCAAGCCTCAAAATGTAGGACAATATTGTAGAGTCAGGATCACTCAAACGTGCATGAATCAATCGAATAACATCCTTGAAAAATGTACATGCGTAAATGGAAAAAAAAAATCACATTCAGGCTTAATTTAAAAAAAGGAAAATACTTTTACTTAAGACGTTTAATTTTGAGTATATACTTCTTAATTTTAAACTTTTGCTTTTTTTTTTAACTTTCTGTTCTCTGTTCTTTGTAGTTTTCTGTTCTATTTTTTATATTTAAAAAATGAACAACTTGACATAAATGATCTCCCTTTTAAAAGTCTTCGGATTGGGCAGTGTATGGGGCAATAGTAGTAAGATTTGGGGGTGCTTGAGATGGTGGCAGAAGAGGGTGGCTGGACAATATGGTGTTAAAACAATGGTGGCCGTACCCGCTTGCCAGGGCCTGATCTCGTCAGCTCTTGGATGCTAAGCAGGACAGGGCCTGGTTAGTGCTTGGATAAGAACACCAGGTGCCACAGTGGGGCGACGTGAGGCAATGTCGTTGTGTCCTTGGGCAAGACACTTCACCCCCACTGCCCAGTAAAGCCCTTTGAGTGCCTTGAAGGTGGAAACGCGCCATATAAATACACTGTAATAATAACAATATATTTGGGGCAACAATTTGGACCATACATGTCTGCCCTGTCAAGTCGTGTGTCTGTTGGCGTCTGGACAAAAGCTGACACCTTTGGGCTGGTCCCGCCTCTTTCCCACCAGATCGACTTTCTTCAGCGTCGGAATGAGAGACGCACCTCCTCCAGGCCTAGACATATAATCTGGGACTGTCAAGGCCTCTATCAAACAGGATCAACTGGTGCTGGTCCCACTGGCCCCGGGATATACCTGCACTCGCATTCCTCCGACACATCCCCGTCCCGAGAGGAGGATCATCTGTCTTTTGTGGCAGCTCAGGCTCAAGGGTGCAGTCTGTCCCCCTGCATTGTCCCAAACTGAAACTTAGTTAAAGGGTTGCAATAGACACCTTTCGGTTTGCAGGATTTTTCTGATCCCTTGAGTCGCCAAATGTCAGGATGCTGATCAAGAGAAATTGGGTCTCCTAAAACAACACGTCAATGTACTTATCATGTGAGTGCTTTGAAGTAACATAGAAATAATCAAAGGAAAATGTAAAAACGTTTTGTTTTATACAGTCAAATATAGAACATGTATTCATCAATTTACTGTACTGTATATACTTGTTTTACTTCTTGTTCCAATGGTTGTCTTTTGCAGCCAAAGCGTTTCTACTGGAGCAAGAACACGAGTCCACATTTTCCACAATGATTTTGGCCAAAATACTTGATTCTACACTGCCACATTTAATAGTCCCCAATGTCTCACAAAGAATACAGTCACTTTTTATCCACTGGTTTATTTGGATTGGTTTATTTGGCCAACCACACATTAGTCAAGACTAATGATAAGGAAGGAAAAAAGTGCCCAAAAAGCTATTATTAGATAATCAACAGTAACAAATATTGTTCAAAAATGTACCCAAGTACAGTAAGTTGAGTAAAATGATCCAGAGGCTCTCCCTCCTAGTCAGTATAACATGAGCTTTATCCTCAGCTCAGGTTGCTGGTAGTGAATGGGAGGAGTAGGATATTTGCCCTCACCTGAAGGTTTCTTGTCCCGTTGGTGTCAGCTCCTTGAAACTGAAGTCTGTGTGTGCTGCAGATAAAAGGAGATGAATCAAAGCAGTGTGGCTGTACACAGGACTATAATCTTATCACTCGCCCTGCAGCCATATGTCTTTGTACTCTCTTTAATTTAATTCTGCCAGCGATGAGATTGGCTGACATACTTTCCAGTGGCAGAGCCAAACACAGAGACGGCTAAACCAAGTGTCAAAGCATTTTTGGGGTGTTTGTTTTTTCGAGAAAATTACATAAAGTCCTAATGGTATCATCCCATAGGCCACCTCTGTCTTCCTACCTCACTGCTGATGAAGTACATGCCCAAGGACTCAAACTTAATTGGCCTAAATAAAATCATATTGTTTTTAATTCTAGCGCTTGAATTATTTAACAAGGACCTAACATGACAGAACCGAACACTTACTTTATTTATTACATTACTCGAATGAATGTGACTCAATACGTTTCCAGCACAAGAGATCTGAAAACACGCTAACAGTAGCATAGCAAGTCTCCAAAAGTAAAGACCCTCCAAAGACTTTGACTGAGGTTTGCTTAGGAAGCAAAATTATTATTATTTTTTTTTATTTTTTTTTGAGGGTTGACAAAGCGTACATGGTCATGCTTTTATAAGATCAGGAAAAAGACAACTAAACTGGGACTTAACTAGAACTAAGCCATAACAAAATTGGACCCAAACCAGGTTGCAACCAGGTTTAAATAATCCTTAGGAGCTGCATGGCATAATTTGTACTCGCAGCACACATTGAGAACCACTGCCCTAGATCTTACACATGTGGCATTCAGGTAAGGTGATCTTTGCAGGGTGAGTTTCAGCTGTGTGAAGAGGAAGGAGTTGTCGTTGAGCGTAAACAGCCAAAGACTCCACTTACCACTTACCCCCTCCCCCCGTCCCGACACCCCATCTCCCCTTGTGCAGTGTGGCGTCAGCTGCAATGAGCTCCAGATGTGGCCTGGCACCCCTTCACTGGATGTGGTTTTGAAGGTAGTTTGGGCACGCCACCCACCAACGAGACCCAATGAAAGTTCTTCTCAACTTGGAACAAGAGAGTTTCTGTAAAAAGGTTCCTATTTAAACATGTCCGTATAGGGCCAAGATGAAGGAAAGTGTATTGGCCTGATATGTGCACGTGCAACTTATTTAACATGCATTGGAGAAAGCATGGAAGACGATAGCTCAAAGTGCTTCCATGTGTTCTACCAGATATGGAAATATCAACATCCTTTATTTAGCCTCAGGCCTCCATATTTTGTTCCTTTGTGTAAAAATATTTTAATAGGTTCATGTGGGCCTTTGATACCTCCGGAGGTGAGAAAGAAAAGAGCTGGTAATTACGGTTTCTTACAAGAATAACGTTTTATGGAAAGAAACAAGTAAAATTATCTTATGTGGTGTAAGGGGGGGGGACATATGGAACACAAGGGGTTTGAAAGTAAAGTAAGTCTTTTACATTCAATGTCGGACAGAAGCAACAACTTCAGGCAAATAGTGCCATGTTACATGAGAAGCAAGTATAATGCCAGTCCAACAATCGAAGTAGACTGTAAATCACTGCAGTGGCGTAGTTCTCATTTTCTATAGGACATTGTGTAGCTTTTCTACATTTCTGATTGAATGAGGTCATTTTGTTCAAGCTGCCAGGTCTTTTACAAAGTGGTCTGTGCAAAAAACTTTGGCACGCTTTTAAGACAATGGCTCCCTCTGCTGTCTTTTGCAACCTCACACAGGAAACACTTTAAGCAGTTATTTAATACAGTTATTAGAACAAAGCCTTTAATGTTTTTCATTTACAATAAAATGCCTTTACTCAAGCATTTTGTAATTTTAGTTCTTGACTTCATTTGTTTTTTAATGATAGTTCATGGAGCACTGGTAAAATGTAGTTATCACCTTCAGCTTTACGTATCCTAATGGTCATGGTGGTGGTTTCAGAAGGTCCTGTAGATCCTCCTGTTTGGCTAAGTTGCACGGTAACAGATGTCTGTTGTTCATTTGAGATATGAGAGATGGACACTGCTGAAGAAGAACCTGGCAGACCCCTTTATGTCCCTTTTCTGCAGCCTGTGACACAAGAGACATTTATCAAAACTTTAACAAACATTAAAAAGTTTACTTGGTTCACTAATTTGACCTTTATGTTAACCAGAATAGCCAAGAGAAGGACATGCACACTCCACAGAGAATGGCCCCACTGCTCCACGCCACAAATCTGGGACCTTCTGAAACCCTAACCACTATGCCACCAGTTGGCCTACAGTAACCTCATCGTCACACCTTATGCAGTGGAGATGCTCCATCATCATCACACAGCAGTGGGTTTGCTCTGTGCTGCAGCAGGAGTTTGACCACCTCTAGATGTCCACTGTAGGCCGCTCTGTGCAGGGGAGTAGCGCCCCCTGGTGTCTGCGGGGACGCACACGCACCATTTTCAAGAAGAAACTTACACACTGTCAACTGTCCACTGCGACTGGCATAGTGCTGGGGAAAATATACACAAACATTAATTACACGGGAGAAAGATATACAATTAATGACTCTAAAAATACTGACCAAAGCGGAGTATCCAGCATTGTCTTTCATGTTTGGGTGGGAACCTTTCTGGATCAAACTCTTGACTCTTTCCAAGTCCCCTTCCATTGCTGCTGACCAAATTCCTGTGATGTACAATAGACAGTGTAGGTTACACATTGATTGGTAATGTAAATATAGCAACATGCATCGGTCCTATGAATACATGAAGAGTTATATAAACGTGCTTTAACCTCTTTCGAAATCCATCTCACTCAGGGTCTGGTAAACACTGGAGGATGACACTGGATGTGTACAACAGGAACAGTGGTCTCGACTGGGCTCCATTGTAACATTTTAAACCTCAGTCCCATCCAAAGCACTTTCTTTTGACGTAAAATTTAGAACTGTTGTTGTTATTGTGAGATTGGCTTAATCAACCAGCTAGTGACTGTAAACAATAGAATTTGTTCAGTTAAGCTTTCGCTACATTATTCAGTTGCACATATAAAACTGAAGGTTATACTGACGGTTTAAACACGTTTTGCAAAACCAAATAAACAACATCAGAAAAAAAGTCAAAGAAATACGGAAACTGGCGTAGGACAAACTTTTCCCATGAGATAGTTCGTTATGTTTGAGCCATTGGCCAATCACAGAGCTGCAATGCAAGCGCAGCCTTCAATGACTCTTAAAAAGGTTGGTTTCATGAAATATATTTTAAAGTAGCAATGTTTACATCTCAAATAACGCAACCAATAATTGTTCGGATGCAAAATACGTTATTGAAGGTGTTATTCATATAGATGTACATTGTTAAATATGTTAACATTTTTCTTTACCTTTTTACAAAACGAGTTGTTGCCATAGATTTTTTTAGCGATGTACTTTCCTGACTGTCCACAAAGGCGCCTTCTGTCTCGTGTTATTGTCTGATGCAGTTAGCTGTAGCTAGAGTGAAGCTTCCCATATCAACCTTTTATGAAAATATAAATACCGATTATATTAAACCAAAGCACCAAAATTATGAGAAGAGTCACGCTATTTGTTAACGGGACATCTAAAAATGGCAAGGTGGGTAATAATGCCCTAATGAAGGTACATACAGTGTCATACTCGGGCCTTGACATATTCATAAAGGATTTACGTGTTTTGGTGCTGCGATGTTCACGTTTCGATGTTGTATTTTTGTTCTAGATCGTCTCAAATTGTGTCTGGGATCGACTCATTAGAGAGACATTTACAAACGAGTCATTTTTGTTAACTAACTTTACTGCTCCTGTTATTTCAGTTATTGGAGTTAAATCTACTTTATTCACGCGTTTAACCAATAGTGTTCCCTCTTTATTAATCCGTTAGTTAGATTTCGATTGATTCATACATGTTTGCTTAATCCTGTGTATTGTCCTTACGTACTCAAAAAAGTGCAGTTTTCACCTACCCCCTATGTACTTACTTGTGATTTTGGGGGGGAAATCAGACTCAGGATTATGTTGGGTTAGAAATGTTACAAATACATTTTGCAACATGAACGTGTTGTATTATCAGGCTTAACTGTTGACCCATTACACATCACTGTGACTTGTCACAAGTGTGGCCTTCTCTGGCCACTAGGAGTCAAAGACATTTACACTGGTACACATTTTTTTTATAAGAGAATTACTGCCACCGTACATGTGTGCTTTGATCACAGAGTGAAAACAATTAGTTATTGCTCTCTGTTCTTTTCTCCCGCTCAGAGCTGGGGAAGAAAGCCTTTGTACACTCGGCATGTTGCAGAAAGACTGGAAACTAATTGAGTTAATCTCTTTAAACGCCTTTAAAACCAAGTTGAAAGCATTAGACTTGACATCAATAATGTGCAAATGTTTTTCATAATGTGTGTTCTTTTAATGTTGCTTGCTGTAATAGTGTAAACGTTTCTGCCGCTTGGCCAGGACCTCCTTGGAAAAGAGCGTTTTAATCTCAATGGGACTCTTCTGGTTAAATAAAGGTTAAATCAAATTATGATAATTTGAAATAAAGCATAATGTCATCTTTAACCAGGTTGTAGCTGTGTATGGGACCCTGCCAGACCTGCTATCTGTAGCAAGCAATAAGTTAGGAATCAAAGCCTTGTCTTTCTACAATGGAAAGGGTGGTCTCATAGACGACATCGCCCTGATTAGGTAAGCAAACAGCATGACAGACACTTAATATGCCTTGTAAACTAACTTGTTTGTTTTCTGTACATCTGACAGGGACGATGACGTGCTGTATGTGTCAGAAGGAGACAGTTTTGTTGGTGAGCGATAGCATCCATGATTGGAATATGAATCATCAACTATTTAAATTTACTTAGACCATTTATTCTGTTTTTAGATCCACAAGATGAAATCAAGCCCACGCTTGAACTGGAGGGCTCTCACACTGACTGGATCACACTGAATATTGGGGGTCAGCTTTTCACTACAACTAGGTGAATTTTACTAGAACGTTTATATAAAACTAGGTTATTTGTATGACTAAAATGCACCTTTTCTACCTTTCCCATAGGAGCACTTTGGTCAGCAAGGAGCCAGACAGTATGCTTGCTCACATGTTCAGAGAGAAAGGTACGTTATTTATGCCTAATAGTGAGTTTAAAAAGCACAGCAGATGGAAGCATGTGGTTCTTTCTATTTAGATGTGTGGGGGAATAAACAGGACGAGCATGGGGCTTATCTAATCGATCGCAGCCCTGAATACTTTGAACCCATTCTGAACTACCTGAGGCATGGTCAGCTCATCGTCAATGAAGGCATCAATATCAGAGGTTGGTTTGCTTGACCTGTTCAAAACTTAAATCTTACCTTAAGTCAAACCAAATATTGAGAGATCATTTGTTTTTCCAGGTGTACTTGAAGAGG
The DNA here is from genome assembly GCF_026437365.1 of Eucyclogobius newberryi. Lineage (NCBI taxonomy): Eukaryota > Metazoa > Chordata > Actinopteri > Gobiiformes > Gobiidae > Eucyclogobius > Eucyclogobius newberryi. Next base: position 14,667,688 of record NW_027316278.1, on the reverse strand, counting down.
CTCGCTTCTTTGGAATTGAGCAACTTGCTGAACAACTTGAAATGGTAGTTAAGGTCTGTGTTCTATCTAGGCTGTGAATAAAATACTGTTTTCTTTATCATTTGTGACATGACTTTGTGTCTCAACCAGAGCTCACAGCCGGCTGATGACCACTCTCCCATTTCCCGAAAGGAGTTTGTTCGTTTTCTTCTGTCAACACCAACTAAGTCTGAGCTGCGTTGTCAGGTACAAGATGTTTTCCTTTATAAACATGACACTTCACATTCACAATAATGACAAACATTTCTTCTGTTATAGGGCCTTAATTTCAGTGGGGCTGATTTGTCTCGACTGGATTTGCGATACATTAACTTTAAGATGGCCAACCTGAGCCGCTGCAATCTGTCTCATGCTAACTTGTGTTGCGCTAATCTTGAACGAGCAGATCTTTCAGGCGCTAACCTTGATGTAAGCACAGACATTTTTGTACTATAACATCCCTCAAATAGCTCTGATTTAACAGATTATGTGGTGTATTTTTTTATTTAAAGGGTGCAAACTTACAAGGAGTCAAGATGCTTTGTTCCAATGCTGAAGGAGCGTCTCTCAAAGGGTGTAATTTTGAGGATCCATCTGGACTGAAGGCCAACCTGGAGGGTAATGCATTGTTATTTGCATCAGACTCGTCACTAAGACCATTAAGTTTTCTTCTTTGGACAACATTTGACTGATATGGTCCAATGTAGACTGAAAACACTCCACTAGAGCTGCAGGTTCTAAGTGATTTAGACCAAGTACTAGCATCACCTTTTAGTCCTTCTTTGTAAATGAAAATCCAGTACAGTAAAATGCACATTATAAAGGTTATCTATAAGCAAACATGTTTCCTTTAGGTGCCAATCTGAAAGGAGTGGACATGGAGGGAAGCCAGATGACTGGGATCAACCTGCGTGTGGCCACTTTGAAAAATGCCAAGCTTAAGAACTGTAACCTGCGGGGAGCTACATTAGCAGGGACCGATCTCGAGGTGAGTAATGTTTGGAGCAAGGGATTATTTTGAAAAGGCACATAAGCATTTACCGAGTCACGCTGACCCAGGAGACTGCGTGTACTTTTAGGAGCTTAGACCTTAAAAGGCTTTCAACAGCCAACATTACGCTTAAACAAAACTTTATGTCAGCTATTAAATTATAGACTAATTCCCTGCTTGGAAATACGTATGATATTTGTTTAAATGTCAATGTTCATCACTTACATATAGTGAAATACACAATCTATTGAAAATGTTTTTACTCTCCAATCTGTGTTCCCCAGAACTGTGATCTATCGGGCTGTGACTTACAAGAGGCAAACCTAAGAGGCTCCAATGTGAAAGGAGCCATTTTTGAAGAAATGCTGACGCCGCTGCACATGTCCCAGAGTGTCAGATAACTTTGTGGAAGTACCCTTTCCTATCTGCTTGTGTCCTCCAACGTTCCCTATAGTCTTTTCCCCTTTGTGTTTGGAGAACAGACTCTTTGGCTTTCCCTGAAATTCCACCTGCATCGTGTTTCACTTTACATTTCTTGCACTAGAGTCAAAGCAGGGTTGGCCCGTTTTATTCTGAGGATGTACGAGCTGCATGCATCACCAAATCTAAATCTTACTTGTGTATTTATGTACGGGTCCAGTCCTTTCATAACTTATATTTATCGTTACCTTCATTGCTTTTCTGCATAATGGGAGTCATGGTTAATGTGTGAAGTAGCTTTACTTAATGCTGCTGGAAATGGCTACTTTAAAATAGCCATGTACTTTATGGTGTGCTACTTAATAATGCTGGATCTACATGTTTAATTAGTAATGCAATCCAAACCAAAGCCATACAATTAGCACAGTCTAAAAGACTCGTCGTGCTGTTAATCTTTACAATGGGCTAAACTTAAACTAAACTTGGGTATGCAATACACATTTTACACCTGTTTTCTCTTTGTTTCTGAAAACTTAAAAGCTTTTTCTATTTTTTGTGTGAATCTACCTCTTTTTGTTATTTTGCCATCAGTGATTCACATTTGCATGCACTTGTGGCAGTTCTTATCGTGGTGATAAACTCGATGTAATTTCCTTTGTGCGAAAAGAAATCCCTACTTTAACAGGAAAATGCTGTCGATGCAATCTGTGTTATTGTCAATGTGATCTTGCCTGAAGACGAACTGTGTATAGTCATATATCACTTGTACTTGCTTTTGACCTGTTTGCACAAGTTTGTGTTATGTCATGTTTCCACCAAATTAATTGATCTGTTGCTTGTAATCTTTAATGTATTTTAATCCAGTGCTTCCAATATCTTCCAAAAACTTTATGAGAAGAAGAAATAATCTTCACTTGCATGCGTAAACCTTACTCAAGTCTAATGCTGCTCAAATGCAATACTTAATTAGTGTTAGTTGGTACTGAGGCTGCGAGGATGAGCTATGAAGGCAATCATGTTTTGTTGTTAACCTTGAGCTGGACGTGTGTCTGAGAGCTGCAGTTATTTATTGTAAAATGCATCTTACTGAATGCCAAAGGAGTAAAGGTTTTTGTTGTGTTTGATGCAATGGCATCCTTCTCTATGATTATTGCACTTACCTTTGGAAATATGTTTCCATTAAAGACTGTTATAATTAAACTGCTCTGAAGAAGATTACAATGTTGTCATGTTTTTTTTGGTGGTAAATCTGTCTAGATAAATATTGGCTTATCCTGAAAATCCAAACATCAACTCTCCACAGGCCCCTGTAAATGGGGCTTAATCATTTCTGTGACCACCTGCAGAGCCGTGAAGACTTGGGAAGTATAAAAGCAAAGCAATAGATCAAGTCAAAGGAGCATTTCATCCTGGCACAAGGTTGACCGACTGACGGGTTTTGTTTATTGTAAAATAGCTTGCCTTATAAATAGTAACAACCGTTTGTCTTCTCAGAATGGCTTGTAAATCATCTGCTCTGCGTTTGTGGGTTTTCGGGTTGATCACGTCTCAGGTTTGGAGCCAGCACTGGTCGTTTGGTTTGAGTCCTGGAGGGAAGAGGGAACTGAATGGTCTCTCACAAACTCTGAGCAATGTAAGTAATCTATTTACTCTATATGTTCCAAAATTACACTTCTCATATCTACATTAGCCGGAAGAAATATCTATTTAAAGATGCACTATATGAAACCTGTCTGGTGGAGGGTCTTCCAGTTGCTTGTCTCTGTGGATATGTTTCTTCATTGTCTGGAATGTTCCACAGTATGACAATAAACACAAATTATTTATCTAGGTATAATTTATTTAATTATATGTTTTAACCCTCAAAGAAAGAACAGATTTAAAACACTTTTTCTTTTCTTTTTTACTATTTATGCACGAGGGTTGCTCAAAAATCCCTTGCGCGAAGTCACCTTTGCACAGATCAGACCTGTAACTCAATCCGGAGGTGTGCTGGATCATTGAGGGATTACAGTAATCAACATTCAAAGCAAATCAATAACATATCCATGGAGACGAGCAGGTGACAGACCCTCCACCAGAATGGTTTCATGTAGTGCGTCTTTAAATAATTCTTCTGGCAAATGTAAGTATGAGATGTGCACCTTTAATTTAGAGGAGGTTTAATTTAGAGGAGGTTTAATTTAGAGGATCTTGGAAGTTCAGTATTTCAGGTTTGGCCTTTGATGGGCACGAACAGTGATGAGTGTAGTTCCTCTCAATATTCCAATCCTTTGTTCCACAGATAGTAGAGCGGTTCCAGCCTGTGGACGCTCGCTGCAGTGTGGTGGGGTGTGACGAGGAGCTGCCCAAAATCTACAGACTCAAAGGAATTCTTGTAAGTATTTACTGTATAATACTTGTCTGAATAATGCATGAGTTTGTACATGTTTGTTTTCTGTTGCCTTTCTTTCAGGACAATGTGGCAGACATGGACAATGGACATAGAGCGTTTAAAAAGTGATTATTTATGTCACTGTTCATTAAATCAATAAAACATACATGAGCAAATGTTATTACCATTGTGTTCTTGTTTGTTTTGTTTTAATTTGAACAGCCATTTATGAAAGAAAGTATAATCTACTGCATTTTGTTGAGCCAAAGTACATTTGACTTGTTACTTGTTGACTGCCATTGACATTTAATGGAGAGTTTAATAAATCAACCACAAAATATCAGCCAAATGGATAGTGTTTGCATCATTTCAACTCTATTTGCTGTAGACTACTTTAAAAGATAATCAAATTAGCTTATACAATATTACACAAAGCTTAACAATAATATCATAACATTTCCATAAGGGAATATTTCACCAAATTACACTGACCCTCATTTTATGACTAGTTTATGACTAGTAAATTTCCTCCTATATTAAAGGGGCATTTGAATATAACTGGGATGCCCTTTTGACAGTAGGTAGATGATAATTGATGATTGATGATACTGTTGTGTCGTGACTGCCATCTGTCATTAGAACAATGAAGGAAAGTCCCCAGGTCTATCTTCATTATCTGAGCACATTTTCCTCTTCCCTGATCTAACTAACCTGTTCTCTCGCCTGTATCTGGCCTCCACATCTGTCCAAACATCCTCTTCACATCCCCAGCACGCTCTCCTTCTCCCTGACAGTAATCTGCCCTCACTCCTCTCCTCTAGCCACAAATATAGTATACTCTGGTGTAAATATATCACTGCTGTGTCTCCGCTACATCCTTTTCTCGTCCAGTTTCTGCCCATTTATCTTGTTTTCATTTCACTTGCACCTTTAAGTACATTACTCACTGTCCGTGCACCAGAAATAACGACATGTTTTCAATTATGCTGAGCAAAAGTTGAAAGTACCTTTCTGTAACAGTTTAAGCATTATTCTGCCTGAAATACAACGAAAAGGGCTGTCACACATTCTAATAGCTACACTTTTAATAGCTTCAATAAATCATTGAACAGTTTATTAAGAATGATTGAGACTCAGTAACTACTTCATTAATACCCTGACTACCCCTTAATTAAGAGTACTCAACATTTGTGTGGAATTTATGATTCAAGCGTCTCATTTCTTTAACTTTTTATACTGTTATTGTCTCAGATACATAAAGTAGGGCAGTGTGCAATGAATCAAATTTAAACTGACATTCAATCTTTTGTGGTTTTAAATCACAAAACTGAGAGTTCTACAGCTGAACCTCTGTCATATATTTACTGGTATGTTGTATGAGAGAAATAAATGATGGTGTTTTTTTTGTGTCCTGCCCAGCCCTATCTTGAAGTAACCAATTAAAATATCTCGACATAAATAAGTCTATTCGACATATAACCTAATAATGACCAAATAGGTATATTATTAACTTGTTGTGGTCACTTAATTATTAATATTTGACATGGGGTAAATGGCAGAGTTGACACTCTTCAAAGTCAGCGGCTTCAGTGCGGTGCACGGCCAGTAGGGGACACTGTAAAGCAGCTATAAATACATCAGTGGAGTTAAAGATCCATGCTCACAACATGGGATCACATTTTAGCCTTTATGCTTCAACATAATGTGGCTTGAAACCTACAAATTCACATTAGTTTGCCATTTACCTGCCGGTCCATGTCGTTTATAGACCAATGTTTGTTCTCATTGAAGACATGCTGACTCTATTTATTACTGTGTGTCCTGCACCTCAGCGCAATCTCCATATGGATTATAAAAGCCTTTGTGGATGGTTGACTAAGCATCATGCTGTTCATTTGACCAGACGCTGCGTGTTTGCCATAGACTTGAACAGACTGAATAACAAATCGAAGTTCATTCATCATCACGGTTTGACAGCGATACAACGGCCTGTAATATCCTGAGGTGTCACCCATAAGAGACAGTGTTATGGAAAATGTCTTGTTCAACTAGTTGAAAGTGTCATGCTGGGTTTGCTCTGCATACAGCCTCTGTCCACAGGCTCCTTCACTTAGGTCTAATATGAAGAGTAGTGAGACCACACAGTAGCCTTAGCCTATTGTCTTTAACAGAGCACTTTGATAAGAGATGTAAAAGCACATGAAATGTTTGCTCTCGATCAATACAGACCAAAGTCATAAAGATATCATAAAACCATGTGGGTAACTTGATTAAATTTTATAATTATTCGGCTTGGCAATTTTATTTTTTACCGGTGCTTAACTAATAACTGTGAAGGAGTAGGCTACTTTACAGGTGCGCTATAACTTATCTGGTATTCTCGAAAATACACCTTAACAAACACTGGGAGCAGGCTCGCCTCTCTGCAGATCTGTAACTTGGCCTGGTGGTGAGGTAAGCTTAATGCCATACTGTGGCACACTCTACGCAAAGCAGTAACATCTTCATGGAGACAAGCAGGTGATGGACCCTCCATAGTGCACTTTAAGCACGTGTTGAACATGTGGTTGTCCCCTGAACCTCCGATGTCACACTGAGGAGGCCCAGGGTCATGACTGAGGCACTGGGACTGTTATACCCCGGCAGGACCACCGCTGTGTGTGGTCTCAGAGGAACAACAGGAACTGCTCATTTTAAAGTGTGTGGAGATATTCATAAGCAACAACAAAAGCAACTCTTATCCAATGGCCTTTGCGTCTCTTGAGTTCTTCTAACTCAAAACAAGTACAAAGTCTTTGTTGATTGAGAATAAAAGAGGACGCGGTTCTACTTTCTAACATTACGGTACTTGTGTGATCAAGGAATTTGATGATAAGCCAGATATTGAACGTGTTTATTAAATCTGGAGTACCTGATATTAAAACCACTAAAGGAGGTATTTAAAACTATCTAACTTGTCTCTAGCTCTCACAAACTTTATATTCACTTTTATAAATGTTTAGGTGAGTGCACGGCTTTAGAACAGATTTCTCAACCAGCAAAGGAAAACTGGGGTGGACCACCCAAGCACAGCCAATTGGCTCTTACTTACTCCTTAACAAGAAATAAAATGCTTTATCATTTACAGTAGACAGCGTGCAGTGGTTTCTTTTTGTGCTGCTTTTATGCTTATGTTCTCTGGATTCAAACACATTTATGAAAAATAAAAAGTCCGGTACACCAGTTTTAACCGTCAAACTCAAACTATGTGCTTGCCTGACTGTGTCAAAGGGTGTGATGATGAGAGTACCTGTCCCCCTCCTGCCCCCTGCCCTCCCTCTGCTGAGAGACCCAACAGGTTGTGGCTAATTACCCACAAGAGAATGCTCAGAAAGCCAATGAGCTGATGTAAGTGGACACTGCACAACTGAGCCGCTCCCAGACTCACTGCAAATACCATTAATGATGGATTTGCTTGAACTCTCCTGGTCTGTTCTGTACCAAAGAATCAACAAAGGACATTTCACATTTTAAAGTATAAATATACCTAATTACATTAATAGCCATTTCAAGTGTGGTAAAAGGGCAACACATGTGTACATAATTTGTTGCAATGGGTTTCATGCACACTTCTAGAACACATAAATCTGTTTTGTGGCTGCAATTAACATGTTTCATCCCAAAAAAAATAGCATTTATCTCATAAGTCCTATTTCTCCATTTTATCTGGGGCTGCAATAACAAAAGGAGGCAATTTGCAAACACAATGTGGATCCAATAAAATGTCATGCTATTTGTTTCTTAGACTGATGTATTGGCTTCATTGCAACAAAAGACAGGAAAACATCACTCATTTTAGTGGCGTAGTTTAATCTGTAATTTGTCTTTGTGTGGTGGTGTGGTGTGGTTTGATGGAACAAACGTTCCAATGAAATTAATGCCACATCTGAAAAGCCACACTGTAGCACCATACTTTTGGTAACATTGGGTCATAGGCTTCATGTCTGATGATCATTTGTTTGGCCAATAATAAATAAAGTCATTGATAGTTGCAGCCTACAGTCACAATGATTTTTTTTCATTCGTGTGTGTCAAGAGATGCATTGTTTCCCTGTATTTGGTCTATTAAGTCAAACGTTGTCCCGGCCCATTTCATTTTCTAGTTACTTTAATGCCGTTTCTCACCCTTTTATGAGTCGCGCCAGACCTTTTTGGTAAACACGTGCTATATAGATAGATGAAAAATGTCAGAGCCACTTTATTTGGCAATGGTGACTGTTTTGCTTTCTTTTTTGGATCAAACAGTTGCTCAGGGCACCCCAAAATGTTCAAGTATTCAGTTATTCAGAAAGATTTTGAAGACACACCTGGCAATTCCTCAAGCCACATTGGTTTTCCTCAGCACATGGGTTGAAAATCAAGGCTTTAATTTAATGTATCCCAACAAATGTTCTATCTAGTGCTCATATTAGGTCTCCGCCTTCAACTTGCAGTAAAAAGACATTAAAAGTTACTGTTTTTAAACACAAACAACAGGTGTCACTGTCAAAAAGATTCCTGTTCTGGAGTTTCAAGGACCTGTAGGCTCCGTACGGCTGCTCCTTGCCTGTGTTTTTGAAGTGGACCTAATCTTTTCACTGTGTATTGTGTTTTTAGCCTGAAGGACCCCAGTGAAAACCCTGAGGTATAGCTGTAACCAGGCAACTACGGCTGCCCGCTTTTTCTAATCAAAGAAAATAGAGGGTCAGACTCGGAGGACACAACCTAAATTATCCAAGCAATCTACAGCGTTTCCACCACACATGTGCGCCAATCTAGAAGTAGACTTACCCTACTCTAAGCATTCACCTCACTGCTGGGGTGAAAAGTTCAAATACATAGAGGGTGGAGGGCAAATGCGATGGAAAGCAAATCTCATATCACAATAAAATGTCCTGATTAAACACACATTCAAAGGTCTTTTCAGATGTTTCAGCAATATGGATTATTTGGTAAGTCAATAATCGTTTTAGAAGCAATATTAAGTCTTTTGAATTCAATATATTCATGGATCCACAGCCGCGTCACACGCTCGTTGCTACTGCCATCTTGAGGACGAAAGCAGCATGCTCACTGTGGGTGTGCCAACAAAAACGTACGTAACATCCCAAAGACCTAATTTGGTGCCAGAAATTTCTTACAGAAATCACTCCAGACTGAGGTTGAGCCGTTTGTTTCACGTAGTTAGCCGCTGGTTGTGGTTACTTGCAAATCAACTTTAGCCTACTAAATTGAGCCTCATTCTTTGTGTGAGTGGCTGTCTGATCCTAGAATATAACAGCTTTGAGGGCTTGTCCAGGGCAGAAAGCTTGTGCACAGGATGCTTGGCTGTAAATGTCAGCAAAGGTTTGTTGTGGCAGGTTTTTGCTGCTTTTATGTATTGTCAGTGACCCGCTGCTGTAGATATGTAGGATGTAGAGATGTAGGATCAAAACCCCCTTGAAGCATCAACCCTTTTTATGCTCATGACTATCTATCTGTGGAGTTAGGCAACAACATGCAGTGACGTCATCAACATGGCAGAGGAAACAAACAAGTCACGTGACTGAAACCCAGGGAGAGTCAAAAAAAGCCCTTTTTGCAATAGCGCAAAGTTCCGGTTAGCTCAGAAGTGTGGATCTTTATTTCTCGTTACAGTCATTCTCTATTGGAATTAGCCCAGTCTTGCTGAAATAAATCAGAATTTAAAAAAAAGATCTCACAGCAGAGCTCGAGTTACAGATGTATAATCATTGGTAGCATGTTAAGACTTTTACGTAAGATATCAATATGTGTTTGTAAAAGTAAGTGTTTTTGTCTCTAAAGCTAAAGGCTAACTTGCATTAAATGAAAGCCCATATGACAGGTTCTTATGTTTTTTTTAGTTTTGACATTTGGTGAGATAGTTCCTGTGGTAAATAATTATCATAGATAAAAATATGTTTTTATTTGACTGTTTTGGACATATTTACTTTATTTTGTCATTCAGAAAGTTTAATTTCATAAAACTGGTCACAAACTTGATCATGATCTCAATAGTTGTGAATAATCGTAAAATCTTGATGTTTTTTCTCACAATAATGGTAGGGGCACAATGCAGGATACAGATCAAACCAATCTTTGTGGGGGAAATGTCCCTACACTCTGTACAACAGAAAGAGACAAATCACTGAAATCTAAGCATTTTCCACATAGGCTTAATCCTATGTGGAAAATGCTTAGATTTCCACATAGGAAATCTAAACATTTCCTATGTGGAATGGTGGGTCTGTCGCAGGAAGATAAGGGAATGATGGAGAAAAGCAGTCTGTGTGTTTGACCTGTGTGAGACCTGCACTGGACCTGTTACAATGAACCAAATCTGCATTGATCAAGACTCCAGCGGCAGAAACACGACTCCATGTGACCTTTTCTGATATCTCAAAGACAAAGATTGTGTCTTTCACGCAGTGCAAAGGTTTCAGGAGCAGACATGTTGTACTTCATGGCTGAGGGTTTGAAGGAAGATCTTACTTTAAACTGTTCCACATTTTCCCCCAGTTTGACAATTTTGAGGACATTTATAATTGTACATCCTGGTTGGACAAGAGCAGCAGATGTAGATGTAATGTTTGTGACACTATTTGGGCCTCAATGCCATGGACACAATAAATGTATATAATTGGAATGTACTTTTGGCGGCTGGGAAAAGGCCATCACATGACATGCCATGACACTGGACTAAATTGGACTTTGTTTGCTGTTATTTTCACCCTTTTTGTTTCTCTCTGGTCCATTCTTGTTTGTTTTTGTTGTTTTGTAAAAATTAAATTACATTATAAATACAAGTTTTCTCAGAGTTGCTGTGTTCCAGTTGTCAAGTTGGAAAAACTATGAGTAGTACATTGCAGTTTATGTACAATTACAACTCAAATCAAATAATAAAGGAGAGGAAAGGGCTAAAATCAGACAAAATGTGGATCCAATTAAGTTAATTTATTAAGCCGGGCATTGTTAAAGCATCATTTGAGAGTTGAGCTCTGCATACATTAGCATAAGAACAACAGGGCATTTATAACTGAAGAGGCTCAGAGCAAGCTCAGGTTCATAAACAACTCGTGAATAGCAGAGAGCAATAGAAAAAAATGTAACTTTATCCATTTTTATGTGATGTGAATCCCAGCAATAGAAGTTCACATCCCAAAATTCTCTATCTTTGCAACACTGAACATTTGGTCCAGTCACTTTCAAATGTTTGCAGTCTCAGAGAAATATTAAACTTATGAGCAATAGCCTCTGACAACATGTTAATGAGAAAACACTGCAGAGGATGCTACATAATATTCTGAGCGTAGAGCTCCTAGCAAAAAATGTGTCTGAGGATTTAATTTCCTTTTTTTTTTTTACTTGAAGATTTTCTTCTCTTTTTTTCTTCTATTTTATTATTATCTTTAAACATAGAGCATAAAACAAACTAACCTATGTGAAGAAAGAGAAAAAATATATACTTGTACACATATATATATAGATACATACACATCCACATACACACACATACTCAGAGAATTTAATTTCCAAACAACAGCTTGCGGAAATTTCTGGCCAAATATTTCCTCGTACGTGTTGTTCTTGTGATTGGGAGCGAGCGATAGGATATTAAAGTCTGGCAAAAATTAAAAGTCACAAAGGCGATACTAATCTTTCTGGACCGACTCCAGCGACAGGAGGAAAGAGACTGGACCGAGTAAGTTTCTAAAGTTCACAATGACGGCTCTCCAGACTCAATGCAGTTTGTGTCAAGTGCTTGTGCCTCCGGCATGTTTCCTGCTCTGTATTGAGCACTGCTTCCTGATGTAGAGCGGGTTTAGAGAATAAAGGGGCAGTGGCGCTTTCAATAGCTCATTTTGGTCCACAGCAAAGGGCACAAGGAGTCAATTAGTGCGGCAATATCCATAGATCTCCGAGCGTTCCTTTCTGCCTCTGCCCTTGGAGGGTCCTGCTTGTCTAAGAGGCTGTCACTGCTCAGGGCTTTTGTTAATGGCTTTCTTTCAATCTTGTATATTATGCAAATATAGCAAATGCAAGTTCTGGGAATTAAAAAAAAAGATGGCGTTTGTATGTTTTGAAGCCTGCATTTTTACTCATCTAAAATGCTGTTTTTTCTTGTTACAGCTCGGGGCTTTAGTTTATTCATTTATTTCAATCTTGTATGGTAAATGCATTTTCTGGTAATATAAAAAGAGGGAGTTTATATGTTCTCTAGCCTAAAAGAAAGTACAGTATTCAAATATTGGATGAGTAAAAGTAGTTACGAGCGCTACCTATTACTAATTTGTTTTGTATTATTAATTTATTTTGTACTACTTTCCAAATTCCAATCTTACCAATTACGCAACTACATTTTGGCTGACAGAAAGTTCTCCCCGTACTGAATATTTATCACGGTTGCGTCCCTGCTGTTTACGGCCCCAAACAAAAGCTCTGATTTATTAAACACATCTAAAACGAGCGCTGATCTTTGCCTAACCCCTGAATAATGCAGTCACAGATGCAGTGCACTGGGTTTGACCTCCGCTGTTATGGCAGGGTTAAAAAAGCGATGTTGTTTTAATCTGTTTTCATTTCTGTTTTAATTTGTTTTAATCTCATCTTCCCAGATTGGCTTGTGTTTGGACAGGCTGCGACCTGTGGAGGAAATGGATTTGACACTTGGACAAATGATGAAGTCTTTGGTCTCAGAGAGGCTTTTTTCAGAAATAAATCACTTAGATAAGCCTAGGACATGATGTAAGTGATAAAGATGGAACACTATAATCTGACCTAAAGCCCCCAGATCGATAAGCTTTGATGGAAAGAAGAGCATTCCTTTGACACTCATTATGCTACACAGACCACCCCATCCATAGTGTAAAAATGTATTCAGAGGTCCATCCAAAGTCCCTATCAAACAATGAATTCATTCAATAGTTATTCTGGTGATAAGTTTGAAGAAATATGTTGTTGTTCCTGATACTTTTACCGTTCAGCTTTACCCTTGGTGGGCTCATGTTTTTTAAACATACTGTAATATTATAATACAGCATAATGTCATTTTTAACACTAAATAATAGTTGTTTCTTTAATTATACCATGTTATACCGTGTTGTACTTGTTTTTTTCATGGGTTTCATGTGTTATATGCAACATTTTTAAGATTTTAACAAATCAAAAGATGTGATGTTTTGTTTTAATTCTGAAACATATGGATAGCTCAAGACGGTTTAAAGAAATGTCCAATTTTGTCCTGTTTATGTGTTTTCTTTTTCAGTAGTAATACTCAATCGACTAGATAGTAGTTTAAACTAGTTCTAGTATTAGTTACAATCTTGCTTTACACTTTTTCCAACCTTGTTTTGTATCTATAGACTTGTGACTAGTGTGACAATACTAACATTTAGAATGTGATTTCAATACTGTGAAAAAGGCCCGATAGTCAATACTGAAATATATCCTTTTTAGACAATAGAATGCAATTTTCAATACAAAATAATAGTAGTTTGAAATGAGTAGTTTTGTGTCTGGATAGGAAACCAAATTTGAATATAATACTGCATTTCATAAAAATGTGTGATTCTCAAACTTTTCCATAATGTCCAACATTACATTATAATTTATTAAATTACACCTGTCAAAACAAAGTGGATCAAACACTTATTTTACATAGATATCATAAAAGTTGAATTCATAACACAAATAAAAGTGACAACAGTAATCCTAATTTCTCAATTCTTCTACACAGTGCTTTTTATTGCCACAGATTTATAACCATTGTCCATCTCGTCGTCCATATGCAATGCACTGAATGCCATGTGGTTATATACAGCGGAAGAAGACACTATTTTATGGCACTTTTTCATTATGGTGGTCACATCTTTATGAGAAAAACTACAGGCACATGGCACACTACTACCGGTAAATGTGTATATAGTAGTTAAAATAGACGGCATGAACACACTGCGTAGGCTTGCAGAGGTACATTATGAAAATATCATTTTACTTGGTAGTTTTCAGTAATAAGGACAGCAGCTGAAGAAGCGAATACATTTCCTGGATGAACGCCGGGGGCCCCATTCCATCTCTAATGTACTTTTGCAACAAACCGCCAATAATCATTAACACCATCATGGTTTGCTATCAATTTACATTTTCATCAAAGCAAACGTCTTGGGGAAAAGAAGCAAGAAACAGCTGCCCCCCAGTGCCTCCCACGTCACCAGTGGAGTTAATATGGATAGATTACAAACTGTGTTCTTTTAGAGCAGCTTATACTTCAGCAGAGTCGTTGAATGTCTCTGGCCCCGATGCACTGCTTTGACCATCATTTTGTTACGTTCTGCCTCATCTGAAATCGAGGCCAGCAGTTAACTGTCTCCAGCCTGCTCTTGCCAGACCTCAAGCTGGGACTTTTATAACTTTGTAAATGTCACACTCCTGCTATTGCATGCAGCCAAGCAAGAAACGCTTTAAAAGAAAGATAGTTTGCTGTAAAGAGGCTCCAAAAAACGAACTTCTTCTTTGAATGAAAATGTTTTAGGTGTTGGCGCTGACGGACCCATTGCTCAACATGGACCCCTTTGTGACCTCTGTGCTAACGGTTGAAAGCGGCACGCTCTCGTATCTCTCGGCGACCGCCCAACAGCGACACCGCAGTATGGTGGACTTGAGCTGCTTCTGGAAGTTGCTGTTGAGGAAACCGTAGATTATGGGGTTGACGCAGGTCGAAGCCATGGCCGCGAGATGACAGAAGGAGAAGATCACATCGTGGCTACAGGTCGGGAGAGCCTCGTGGTTCCAGTCGAAAACAGTGTTGAAGATGTTCAGTGGTAACCAGGACAGAGCGAACGCCACCACAATAGCCATCAGCATCATGTTAATCCTCGTAGCGCCTTTGTTCTTCTTCTGCGTGTTGTTCCCACTCCGCTCCACCATCTCCTTTCTCCTCCTCAGGCGAAAGTAGATGTGCAAATAGCAGACCATTATAAGGAGAATGGGCAGGAAGTACTGGAAGACCACCAAGGACGTGGTGTAGGCTCGCCTCATTGCGAACGAGGGCCAGTTCTCCATGCAGACGAGCTGGTCGCCGAGCGGAAGAGGGAGGCTTATGTTCTGGAAAGGTAATGTCAAGACGGTGTAGGTCAGAAAAGGCACGGAAATCAAACACGCAACCACCCAAGTGCTGCCAACAGCAAAATAGGACTGGCCGACGGTGGGCTTCCAGCCGGTGGGGTGGACGATGAGCTGGTAGCGCTCCATTGCGATCAGGACAAGCGAGAAGATGGAGACGGAGACGGAAATACACTGGACGAAAGGGGTGAGCTTACACATGGCGCTGCCTAAAATCCAGTGGTCCATCAGCGTGTATATGATGGTGACGGGAAGGCAGACGATGCACATGAGGATGTCAGAGCAGGAGAGGTTGGCAATAAGGATGTTGGTGACGTTGCGCATCTCCCTGTGCCGTGTGATGACGAAAACCAGGCAGGAGTTTCCGATGAGTCCCACGGCCAGGACCACACTGTAGGCGATGATGAGGAAGGTGGTGCCGCCGACGGACAGGGAGCAGTCGTCACTGGCGAGGGCCGGGTCTTTCCACAGAGCGTGGTTGTAGAAGGAGTTGTACTGGAGCTCCATGTTTGTGCTTCAAGAGGCAAACTCTAATTACACCGATTTGTTTTGTCACGCTTCTTGTAATTGCTTCATGAATTAGTTTTTAAGAGGCTGTCGGAGCTTGTCTTTAATCTTCAGAAGTCATTCCTTCAATGCCTGGGGGACAAAAAAGATAGACCTCTTAACTGTATGAGAATATAAACAAGTTCAACACAATTCAAATAAAAGTGAAGTCATGTTTAATTGGATAGGAACATGTAATCTAATCCAGCCCTGCAGTGAGCCAGATCCAGAGATTGAAATGGCAATTGTAAAACTGTTATCATTTGGAGAAACTAATTTCATGATTATCCCATTTCTGTCACAGCGAGACATGACTAAGAAATAGATTATCTTGCTGGGGGACATGTTTTTACATTCTCCTCCCCGTTCCGAGTCCAGCTCAGAGTCTGTGGAGCGGTCTCACTCCAATTTTTGACTTTTGTACAGTACGCATCAGAACAACACTCACATTCACACAGCGCGAGGTCGTAACAGAATGATCACAGCCGCCACAGTGCGCATATATCAGCTTGAGGAATGTCTCTTGTCCTGTCTGCTGGCACGTCAAGACGGCAGACCGCACAACGACTTCACGCCGTCGCTATAATGGCACGCAAATGTACATTCCCATGACAATAACTGCAATAACGTCCGCTCCTTCACACACAATCATCGCCCCACAAATGTTTACCCCCTTTTTGACAGTTATGGTTCATTCTGTTTGGTTAAATAAAGGAAAACTCTCTTCCCTGCTTTGTCAAGAACACTTGTACGATTACTGATAACAGAAAATAAACTGCACGACTTGAAGCGTTTACGGAGCGTGTCTCATCTGTTTTTCATTGTGCAGGCGCCGGACACAGAGAACGAGCCAATGTTTTCCCCTTCCGACCGTATGTGTTTTGTGCAAAGGAAATTCGCCTGATTGTATTTGTGAGCATTTTTCTTTTTTTAATTAATAAACAAGCCTCAGCACAAACAGAGGAGATGGATCCCACTGTGTGTTACCGTGATCCAGTTATAATAAGACAGTGACAAACAGCACATTGTGTCAAACTATAGCAGACTGAGTGGTGTTTTAATGTGATGCAATTAAGGATTGAGCAAGCAAAACGCACCATACCCCATTAGGAGACGGTTTGGGGAGAAATGTATGCATGGATGAGGCTGAATAAAAAAAGTTCATTTCCCCACCTGGTAAACGTGCTGCTCTAGTGCTTTCCTCTCATGTGTCGGGCTATTCTAAGCCGGGACAGGTGCACGTAACTTGGGGCAAATCCCATAGAGTCCAGCGTCTGTCCAGAAGTAAAAGCATAATTGTATTTTCTAAACATTATTTTTACGTAAATCTCCTCTAAATTGCGCGAAATGTATCTCTATAAAAGGAGCATTTGGAAAAGGCAAATGAAGGATGCGTGTCAGTGCAACAGAAGCATGCGCGCCGGGGGGGGGAAGCGTTCGCGTGATGGAGAAGGTGGTTAAAAGCTCGTAAAAAGAGTGAAGACGCACAAAGACAGCGCGGAGCCGCAGACGCACTTTCGCACAGTTTCTTACCGGAGTGTGGCGTGTGATGTGAGCTGTCCTCTCTGCACTTTGTCCGCGCGCAGAGCCTCGCATCAGGTGAGCAGCAGTGGAGGAGGAGGCGTCCTGGAGATGGCTCTCATGTCTCACTCTGGCAGGGATGGGACCGTGGAACATGTTACATAATGACATTTCTCGCAGTGACACACGCCCACACACACCTAAAGACGCGCACGCGCACTAGACCATTGACGGTGGAACTATTTCAATGTTCGCGCTGCACCTGAACAATGCAGTGCGTTTTACCCGCGCCGAGCCGCGTAATGACGCGCGGCGGTGCATCGTCTTATCCAATCCAATGGATCTTAAAGCTCTCTTTTTGTTCTTTTTGTTCAGTCGAGGCTTTGCAAGGGGCTGTGAAATGCGCAGTAAGAGTAAACAAAATGGACTGAAATGTTCATGCTTTAGGCCCCTATTGATCCGGGCCCCAACAATCGCTCTCAAAACAATAATGTTTTTCCTTTCAGATTTAAAGTCTGTGTAAAACGTGCATATAATCATGTCTGTGGGTTTATAAAGTCATTTGAACATGTAATGTTAATTTAACTCAGTTTTCGTACATGCTTGTTGTGGACTTCTTGCCATTTCTTGTTTCATGGACTGGCCCAGGAGCCTTTACTGGGATCTTAACAATGATGGACAGCTGGATGTTAAAAGAACATACACAAACAGTAGTTCTTTCTTTATTGCTTTTTGAACTGAAATGTGCAGAATTGTATTTCAAACGATGTCTATCTTTCAGATATAATATTAATTTTAAAAAGGTTCAATAAAAATCTAACAGTACAAGCAGAATGCATTTTATATATGGATATGGTAAGAACTAGGTCATTAAGTGGTTCAAGGCAAGGCAAGTTTATTTGTAGAGCACATTTCATACACAAGGCAATTCAAAGTGCTTCACACAGCAGGAAAAATGCATTCAAATCACAAAGAAATTACAGAAACAGAAATACAATAAAATTAACTAAATTAAAAATTATCAATCCAACTGATTTTCTAAACTAATAAAATCACAAACAAAAGAGAAGAGTGCAAAGAAAAAATCCTTTCAGTCATATGCGCAGCTAAACAAAACTGTTTTTAGCTTAGATTTGAACATTGTCAGAGTAGAAGCCTGTCTCACATCTTCAGGAAGACTGTTCCAGATTTTAGCTGCATAAAACTGAAAAGCAGATTCCCCATGTTTAGTCCTGACTCTGGCACCAGCAGGAGGCCGGTCCATGTTTAGTCCTGACTCTGGGCACCAGCAGGAGGCCGGTCCCTGAGGTCCTCAGAGTCCGAGATGGTTCATATGGCACTAACATATCCAAGATGTACTTTGGTGCTAGGCCATGGAGAGACTTGTACACAAGCAGAGCTGCTTTAAAGTCTATTCTCTGAGCCACAGGGGCCAGTGCAGAGACCTGAGAACAGGACTAATGTGATCATACTTCCTGGTTCTGGTCAGGACCCGAGCAGCAGCGTTCTGGATGTACTGCAGCTGTTTTACAACTCGTTTGGAGAGGCCAGTGAGCAGGCCGTTACAGTAGTCTAATCTACTGGAGACAAACGCATGGATAAGTCTCTCTAAATCTGGTTTTGACACTATATTTTTGATTTTGGCAATGTTTTTTAGATGGTAAAAAGCTGCTGATGTTATTGATTTGACGTGGCTATTAAAGTTCAAGTCTGAGTCCATTATTACCCCCAGATTTCTAACTTGGTTTGTAGGTTTTAGAGCGAGACTCTGGAGGTGACCGCTAACACTTTCTCTTTGTTTCTGTGGGCCAAGACGGTTCAAAGTTCACTTTCTCCAAAAGTAATTTATTCTAAGGTTTGCCACCTTTGTCCAGTGTCAAGAGAAGTCTATATCTGACTGTGCCAACTTTATTTTAAATCCATGTACAAGAGACGCAACACGTGAAGCAGACTGTACCGTGTGAAATCAAATCAGATCTGGCTAATTATGCTTGTGGATTGAACACTTATTATATTTCCTGTGCACAGTCCCTCTCTTTAGCATTGATTACGGTGCCATACAGTTTCTGTGAATGTTAAATTCAATAGTCCTGTTAGAGTTTAAAAAAAAAAAAAGTAGACATTCACTTGAACAAATTTCTTTGCAGCTGGTTCAGACCTATAACTCAGGCTCCTATTCCCAGTACTTAAAACACACTTTTGCTTTTCAGCTTTTCCAATAAACATTTCAAATCTGTTTATTGAGCATTATTATTATTTGTTTAATTTAAAAAGACTAAATACAAATCGCAGGCTACAACACTTCACCCACATCATCTAATACAGCCACCATGAGGTTAGTTTTACAGGGAGGGCATCTGGCACAAAAATAACAGGAGTGGAAGGAATTCCACAACAGTATTCTAAACACTGCATCCTACAACAGTGAGGATGTGACTCTTCTCACCAAATATTGTGTCTTCAGAGTCCGACCAGATCTAAACCAGGACTAAAACAGAACCATTCTAGGTCTAGACACACACACACACACACACACACACACAAACAGACACCTGAAGCATGCACGCACGCACACACACACACACACACGCGCGCGCACGCACACACACACGCACACGCACACACGCGCGCGCGCACGCACACACACACACGCACACACACACACACACACACACACACACACACATACACACACAGACACACACACATACACACACACACACACACTCACACACAGACACACATTATTTGCTGAGAGTCCAGTCACATGTTGGCGATAAATGCAGATAAATTCCAAAGCCGCCTCATTAGAATCTCCTCCTCTTCTCACACCAGGGACTATTTTAGACCCATCGTTCTTTGCACCTCTTCTGCTTGTGCAACAGATTGTTCACTGCTTCTTCACACGGTCCTCACACACTCAGAGCTGCACTGGCGCTTTATGTGAGGTTTATTCCACGCAATCGCAGTGTCAAGCCTCAAAAGAGATGTCATTTTTGAAATAGCGGCAGTGCAATCTCTGAAAAGGCTTTATGTAATTATGTCACCATCAACACTTCAAGTCTGACGTGAAATGACCTGTCACTCATTTCTGATCCGTCGTCAGGTGTTCTGACACTCAGTTGTTCAGGTAATAGTGATGAAAAAAGAACAAGCTTTCAAGGGCAGCGAGGACACAGAAATGGATGTGAACTGTATCAGGTGATCATCTACGTTAAGAAGTGAAATACAAAAGGTCTTTGACACAGTTTGAGTAGTTGACTGCATTTCAGGTGTTATGTTTTTGATATCATTGTGTTTTAAACAACTTCCATTGTTTTATTTCGTGTGTATAAAATATTGTGGCACTTCAACCTGGTTGTTTTAAGGAGTGTTTTTAAAAAATTAAGTTTCAGATGTATTTTTATGGCTTTGAAAAGATTTTTGCACATTTACTGTCTAAATTATTTAGTTCTATTTTTTGTTATGCTATTTCTTGTGTGATTTTGTTTGTTAAACATGTAGAACTTTTTTTTATTGACCATTATTCAATTTTTATTGACCGTTATTCAACCAACAAGGAGAACATGCTCACCACTATAAGGCCCCAGCCACCTCAGCCTCTCCATCTCCTCCTCACACACAAATACACACACACGTCTTTATACTGGCCAGCAAGGTCAAATATTTGTCTTTTCAGTTGTTTATGTACGTCACTTACTGTCCTGGACTCCCTCTGACTGATGTGACAGAGTAACTCCAGAGCTAAAGGTGAAAAATGTACCACACAAACCAAAGAGCGTATGTAGAATCTGTATTTGAAATTTGATAAACATGACTTATCTTTGTCCCCAGATACCAGGTAAACATGTTCAAACCAAATATATCTTTCACTGACAACATTTCTCATGTTGATTTAATCATTTCAAAAACATTGGACACGTTGGCCGAGCTGTCAGAAAGCAGTACGAGCCTGACCCTGACGTGAGTCTCTCATCTGGGTTGCCAGTTTCTAAAACCAAAAATGTGGAGGGTCTGAGCTTTCACAAGAGCCACGATTCCTCCATACGCAGGCTCAAAGCTCTTAGAACTGAATTTGTCTTAATTTATTCCATTTTGTCCAGCATCAGATAAAAAAAGATCTATCAAGTTCCCAAGAAGGTAAAATATAAAAAGAAAGCTATAACCCTCATCAGTCATAGCTTTCTTTTTCACATAACAATTCAGTCAAATCAAATATAATGGGAAGAATCAGATTAAAAAGCCTAAAGCTTTCCACCTAAACCCTTTTTAATATATCATGAACAAATGCTCAGTCCACTGTCAGTCACCATCTCCCAACAGCAGCATTAGAGTAGATCTGATGCTAAAACCCCTGAGCCTCAGCTTCACAAAGAGCCCAGTCAAAAGTTTGTATTCCAAAGCGTTCAGAAACAGCTTCAGTTTGAAATTCTTGCCATTTTAGGGGGGGAAAGCTGTTCTGATATGGACTTAAAGCTCTGCCATAGTTATGATTGTAATTTAAAGCAGTACGAGCGCGGGCTGTAAAGTATATACCGTCGCTTCAATGCAGTAGCTTTGACTCGGTTCATGGCGTCAAGTAAAGTTTCCTCAAAGTTAAGCTCAGTCAGGTTTTGGTTGATGATTCATTTGTGGAATTAAAGGACTATAAATCATGCTTTTTATTGCTAGGTGGCACATAAAAAATAAGAGTTACACCTGAAATGTAAATAGAGGATAGATCAAATTACTTGACATTTACACAAACAGTCAAAGCAAAGGATTGTGAAAAGGAATAATAATACAAAACACAAAGAGATAACTTCTTTTACACATTTTGAGCACGTTATCAGTTGTTTGGACCAACTTCCTACCTCCATTTTCCCAAACAGTATGTGGTTGATGGATATTTATGACTATATTTGGATTCAAGGGAAAATTACTTCTTGAAAAGGCTGTTACGTGTCACGGCAAATACAACACAGCTACATTGAACCGCAATATTTCCCCCTTGAAATCCATCAGAAGCACTTAAGAAGAAGATTGGGTGTCTGTGGGGGAAGTGAAATCTGTCAAGAGAAATATATTGTTTTTTAGCGGTAAATGTCAGAAAAAATACATCAATATGACAGAATACATAACAAAAGAGACAACTATAAAATAATAAGGAATGTGAAAGCCAGTAGAGTGTCTATTGAAAATGTTGGTCACGCCACATTATGCTCTCGCACTGGCACAGCACAAATTGATGCTTTATGTTTCCATGTACAGGGCATTAAGAGAGCAGAAAATGTGAAATATATGCCAAGTGATTATAAAATCCAGGAGCTATGGCCTCTATGGCAACATTTCAACACTCAAAGCGTTCATTTGCTGCAGATGTATGTGTGCAGAATAACAAAAGCACCAAAAAGGAGATGATGGACTCCAAGATCAGCTCCACTCTGACCAACAGGTCTTAACTCTCTGCATTTTATAATTGAGCTGGAGAGGTCAGATTTGCTGATGTTTTGTCCTGGTTCATGGTTAATATTTTTGTAATTACACACATGAAAGAAAAACTGGCACAAAGATCAGCATCTTCGCCGTTATCACTGATCAATTATTCAAGTTTTGAGTAAAAAAAATGATTCCTGTTGTGAATTATGAATTATTTGTGGCAGTAATTTTAAAAAGTGGTGCCCTAATTCAACACAAAAGACGTGATTGTCGTCAGTTAAAAGGACTTAAAGTGCATTTGACAAGTTCTCATGTTTATCTTACCCCGACTTAATTTGATGTGGTGAATATTTATCATAGGTTTACATCAGTTAGTCTGCAATTTGTCCAAAAAAAAATAAGTTGAAAATTGCTCAAGTAGAGTAGAGTTAATCTAATCCTTCTGTGATGTCATCAATAAGCGACAAGACATACAAAAAATGCAGGGACAATTTATGCACAACTGACACAATTTTCTGACAGTTTAAGCAATCATTTAGCAAAATAAAGGTGTTTACTGGTGTTATTTTTTATATTTTTATTATTTAAATCAAACTATAGTGTAATTTATGTGGATTTTGGCCGTTGTTTACCGTACAGTTGCTAGGTAACAGTATCACATCAAGTTCTCATGTTTATCTAACCCCACTTAGTTTGATGTGGTGAATATTTATCATAGTTTTACATCAGTTAGTCTGCAATTTGTCCAGAAAAAAATAAGTTGAAAATTGTACAAGTAGAGCAGAGTTAACGGAATCCTTCTGTGATGTCATCAAAAAGCGACAATACATACAAAAAATGCAGGGACAATTTACGCACAACTGACACAATTTTCTGACAGTTTAAGCAATTATTTAGAAAAATAAAGGTGTTAATGGGTGTTGTTTTTATATTTTCATTATTTAAATCCAACTATAGTGTAATTTATGTGGATTTTGGCCGTTGTTTACTGTACAGTTGCTAGGTAACAGCATCACATCTGCTGCTCATGGATAACCAAAAAGTGACATTACAAACCAAATTGTACAAACTGGGGGAAAATTGGCAAATATTTTAGTAAAACGTTATTATAATATAACCTTATGTAATCATGTTCACTACATTTAAGTCGTTTTTGTCGACATTTTTGAAGATTTCTTTCAAAAACTCTCTCTCCCGAACAGTTATAAGGCTCCATCTGAAAATTGTGTCGACAAATTACATCTGTTTATTGTTCCATTCTATTCAGACAATTCACACTTCCACATTTAACATGGGTCTGCATTTAAAGTGTCTTCTCCATCTCGTGATGATATCATGTTTCCCCCTGGATACGGCTTGCAACGACATGACAAATGAAGCCATGGGGACGATGCTTTGTGCCGGAGTTTAGTGCGGTGTGTGCAGAGACCACATGCTGGGCACATAATCATACAGCATCATCCATATGCAAACTGTGAGCACATATGGCACACAAAGACGCCCGGGCCAAACAATGCAACACTAAACATTACTGAGGGGGGCCAAACCGACACCTGTATACAGTCGTGCAGTGGGAGAATAGCAAGAGAACTCCACAATTTGACTCAGGGGCCATTCCTCATGTGCATCGATTGACTGATACATTGATTTTGCGTACAGTCGAATAGCAATGAGCCACTTGCGACACGAGGTCAGATTGATCACAGCTTATTCTTGGTAATCCTAGTATGTTCCTTGGAAATGAACAGTGACCCGGCCTCTTGTTAACGTGAGCCTTGGCACCGTGATTGTAATCTTGTCTCATGGATTCCCAGAGGCCTTTTAATCGACCTCAGTTCTGAATAAATGCCATGTTGCTGGAGGAAACCTGCATCAGTCAAATCCCATGTGACGGAGCGCGCCCTTCTGCCCCTCTGATAAAACGGGACTTTTTGAAGCCCGTATATTCACTAACAGCACTCTCGGAAGAGTAATGTGAACTGCAAAACAGATAAATGTCATCTTTATTATGGTTTCAAAGTCTTCAGTCTCAATGATACGTGTAGTCCCTCAAATTTAATTTCTGCTACTTCATCCTCGCTGTCTCATGTAAGGGGTCACATCAGGTTTTTCAATATTATTTACTGTCTTTTATTCAATATTACGAGTCAATGTGCCATTTTTGAACGGCTCGCTGGACTGTGACTTGGACTAACTGGGCATGATTAAGAATCTGAATTCAAGCATTGAAAAAACAAGAAATTAATACCAACATTCATTAATCTACTGATTATAATGAGTGGTTATGGATGACCAGGTCAAGCAGGCACAAGTGACACAAGTGACAAGGGCAGAGTGATCAGTGATTGCATGGGCATTGAACTCACCACTTCCCAGAGTTAATGTACCGTAACATGATTAGAACAATACACTTTCCGTCTTTTGGTACTGTTTTATGGTTAGTAAAACAAATGCAACAACGCAACAAAAAAGTGATTTAACATTTGCTTCAAAGATGTCTGCCAAGATTTTTTTTTTCTAGCCCCAGAAAGAGTATAAGACTAAAAAAAGTGGAGTAGAGCAAAGACTGAGAGACATAAAATTGGACAGTGAAGCAGCAGAGATTTAGTTTTATTAAAACTCAATTGCATTAGCCGACCGTAAGGCAAAATCCATCTATTGTACATTAGACCTGCTGACCTTCTGTCTTTAATTGAGATGAATTCCCAGCATGCCCCTGCACCTGCTCAGAGAGGTTGACTCCGGTCACATCTGTGCAACTGTTAGAGCAGAGTTTCTCTGCTTCACGCTCAGTGTTGATCTCAGCTCATGATGCGCAACATATTCTAACATTGTCACTTTAAATAAAGTGGAAGACGATATGGCCCAAAATAGCACTTGTGGAAAGAACAAGGAGTGTAAGATGTATTCAAGAAGCAGCCAAAACATCCTGGAGGTTATTGATTATTTAAATCTCTAAGTAATCCAGGTCCACAGATAGTGTATGTTGTGGATTTATAACATCCACCTACGCAGTCATTTTGGCCACACTTGAACCATTTCCCATTTAAAATTTGATCCAGTGTTCGTCCCTTCATGCCTGGCCTCATTGCAAGATCTGGAGAGGAGCGATGGCAGTTTCCAGGGAAAACTCTGCATGGGTTGTGATTTTCGAATGTTAGAAAAGAAATGGAAGCTAAGTGAATACAGTTTTGCCGGCTAAGTGTAAATTAATCATTTGAGCCACAGAGGGGGATGTTCCATTAGCAATGGAATAAGTTTTCCTTAGAGAGAAGCTGTCAAACACAGTCCAAGAGACGGCTGAAGATTCCACGTCTCTTGCTGCTGTCTTGTATTATTCCTTTCACTGAGAAGTGTGGCACTGTGAGAAGCTGCATGGAACACAGGACACACCTCATCTTAATATGTTTCGACAAACCAATTTAACGCAACACATATTTAGCAGATTGAGCTTATAAGGGTCAAAAACAGAACATTTAAAATGTTCATGGTGTGTGAATTTATGTAAATGTGATGGCAATAGAAGCACTGAAGCGCCAACAGTTGTGACTGCATAACAAAAGAAAGCAGGATGAGTCCCATTGTGGGTGAAATGTTTTTCTGTAAGTGAACCACCATTACATACCAGTTTACACTGTGCATTTCATCAGAGCCATTTATTGAATGTCACAGTGCTGTTTTGCCTTGCAGTTTACCTGACATGCACAGTGTTATGTTAGATTCAACTATTCAACCATCTTTTATCTTGAATTTGTATTGCATGTCTTCTGTTGTCCTGTGTGTTGCAACACTGACATGTCCCCATTGTGAGAAAGATGAAGGAAATCTCATTTGGTCACATTCTGTTTTTACTTTCTAGAGGGGAGATGTTGTTTGTAAGGTCAAATATATTCAGTATTGCAAATTATATGCACAAGCTAATATGCAGGCACAAAAAATGAGCACAGATGTGCACAGATAACTAACTAACAAAATAACTGTTTATAGCTCACTACTGCCCACTTGTGGTGTAGTTACAGTAAAGTAGAAGTTGCAGGTTGCTTACAATGATGCACTTCTTAAAAACAAGATGGTGTAATCCCTCATTCCTCCAGGAGTGAGCTAGTGAAGAAAAGGACAATGTTTTAAAAATCAAGTTGTTTTGACTAGACTTAACAACGGTGAAGAAAAGGCAGTCCAATTACAATAGAACTGTGCTGTCCCAAAAACCTGTTGAACAAAGGTTAGTTTCAGGGTGAACTCCTCCCTGAGGGCACGTCTTATTCGGATCAGAGCTGTATAAAGTCGAGTTTCTCAGACCAGCTCATCAGTAGATTGATAAAAGATTGTTCAGAAAAACCTTTGAAGCTTTTCTACAATTGTGCAGTTTGTATGTTCCCGGGGGTCGCTCGTTGGACAAGTGCCAGTCTGTGAGGCTTTGTATATGTCTGATGCACCTTGAGGACACACAAAATGAAATATTAATGACACTTGGGCAGAGCAGTGTAAGATACGCCAGGAGGAACTGCTTGTACAGACTGTAGATTTTTATTTTGCCTTATGTCTGTATGTTTTTGACAATATTATATGGACTATTTGAGTCTGATTGTAGATATGTCTGATTTTTGTGATATTTACACAGTCACAGCAGCACACCACTTTTTTGGAGGAACAGAATATCCTGTGAAGAAGCCTGTATTTTGGTTGGACAGTTATTATAATCTGCTTGCTTCACTGCCCATTGACTGCAAACATATTCTAGCTGTGTTGTTTGTGAACACTACAAAACAAACTGGGTGAATTAGTCCAAATGCCTGGGCAATTTTTCCCATGAGCTTGAAATGTTTATCTTCGAGGGAAGTGATGGATCCTGCTGGCTGCCTTCTTGATCAGACTGTAATTTTGGAAGAAATAGTGTGACAGGGTTTGGTGCGAGGCAGAGAAATGATTGCTTGGTTTGCTGTCACCAAGCAGCTATGTCCATAAAGCAGCTGCCAGATCTGAGCAGCTCTCAGTGATGTGATCGCCCAAGAAGAAAAAGAAAGACAATGATATTTGAACAAGTTTTGGCTCCAAATTATTTTCAATTCTTATGTTGGTGATCTATATGTCTTCAGTTGTAACAGACATATCTCTTTCTTTTAGGCAGACAATGCTGAAACATGTCAAATACACCTTGATATGTTTTCGATCAACTTTAGAAGTGTCAGCGCTCACTCTTGGAGATGTGTAACTCTCAGCTCTTGTTCCATGTGTGGTCAACCAGAGCAAGTCCACCAGGCTGACCACCCCCTGAAGGAGAAGAAAGTTTCATCAAGGTTCATGCAGTTGTGTACTTGACACTAACAGGCATAACAATTAAGAAATGTTTACTGGACAAACGATTCTCACATTTGAGTGTTTTGACAAAGGTCAGCGTCTTGTGATGTTTCAGATGAACAATGGTAAACACAGTGACAGAAGCATGTGAGGAGGGACCACAAACAAAGTGCATATAATCTATGATGAATTGTAAAATGTCATAAATGTCTTGTTTTGGCATCTGGTTGTGCATGCTATTTTTGTGTAATTTTCTTTTTGGAGAAATTTGATGGATCACCAGCATATTTACATGATGTGTGTCATCTTGTGTCTGTTGTCTGCTATTTTGTATTGTTACTGACACAGAAGATGTGAGCATCTACTGATTGTGTGGTTGTTAATATAATATTCTGAAGACGTCATTTTTGACTAAATGCACCACTCTATGTGCTTCAAATTACAGGGTAGCTGCTCTTTAAAATACTCAATCATTGTCATAAACCCAGTAACACTGCCAATAATTAATTCAGCCAATGTTCACTTTGTTCACCTGCTGTTGGCTTGTGCAGCTGATGAGTGGAGACAGCCTAATGCACTGTGCACTCACTAATAGTAACATCAGGATTTTTAATCTGGAAAGCCCGACACGAACAAAACCAGCCTTTCAAGTGTTTTTTAGCCTATTGTGTCCTTCTCAAATGATCTCGGTTACACATTTACATTATATTGCAGAGGCACACGCTGATATCATGTTAAAGTACAATATGAGTGACAAGCATAGTGGATAATCTAGTTTGTAAAGGCAAGGTTGAGGGGACTGAATTTCATTCCTTTCTTACTTTCTTTCTTTCTTTCTTTTCTGCAGTAATGATATCAATCAGATGCCCTACCCTTATGTAAACCTCTCCATTAAGTGTTGGAACCAGCACCAGGACTGTGTGCTGTACTGTATGAGCTCATCTAAAACACAGGCTTTTAAAATGTCATTTTTATTTTGAAGATTAATGTGTGTGATTTTGTTATAAGCCATAAGCCATGTGGTCGTCATTTGGAAAAGCTATTCAGTCAACATTACACTAATATCTATTCAATGATACCCAGCCATTTAACTTCATAGCCGCAGCTGCACTAAAGCCACATTATTGCATTCACAGAGCAATGGTGTAGAGAGAGATTGCTGTGCAGGTGATGGCGATGTCCCATGTTCAAGCTGCAGAGCATTTCTTTAACTAGATGATGCATAACAAGGCGGGAACATGATATAATTTACTATTTGCAAAGGGTATTTTTACACCCAAGACAAAATGCATTACCTCCTCCAGGCAGTAATGTACATGAGACAGTAAATCAAGTGACAGAATATGGAGCAGGTTTTGTCAAATTAAGGAAATCTCGGGATGTCGGGAAAATAACCTTTGCAAATTTATCTCAAGATGGATGAGAAATCTAACCAGTGTGGAGGTTTAAGTGAAAAAGGACATACACAGTGATGAGATGCAAGTACACAATAATACGATTTAAATATTAAAAACGCAATATATCACAAGAGACCAACAGAATTGAGATGAAACATTAAAGATTCTCAAACTCAAATATTCATTACTGACACAATATCAGTACATTGAACTTACAATGTGACCTAAACTGGTCAACAGAGCCATCTAGTGGTCAAGTAATGTACTTACAGGTGCAACGACGTAGCAGGAGCTTTTATACTCATTTAGTAAAACACAATACAACTTATAATAAATATAACCAAACTAAATATAGGGCACAGGTAAAAAATACGATATAAAACATCTTAATTCTAAATGAAGTGCCCGTGTAAAAAGAAAACTTGTGATTGGACGTTCATCCGGAAACAGCCAGGTCCTTTTGTGACAGCATTGACCAATCAGCTTTTGATGTCGTTATCGCTTGACTCTAAAAAGTAAACAGTTGTCAAAAATCAACAGGCTTTTGCTTTCACTTTATTCCTTTTAATAATTGTCGTTAATCGATCATCTAAATACACATGGACGACGTTGTGGACATTTACCTGAAGGTGGTTTTGAGCTTCTTGACTTTGCTGCATTGTGGCTTGTTTTTCTGCGCTATTTATTTAAAGCTCGGTCTGATTTTGTTTTAGTTAATCGCGATGATTTCATGTATTAGCATTAAAAGAGGTATTTCTCCCAACATAATGGTGAGTGTATGTAAGCTCTGAGACTGTTGTCTTTCGCTGGCCTTCTGTGCAGGTATTTATAACGCTTTAGCCTTTAGCTTGGCAGACAGTTACAGCCTTGTGTCTGTGTTCCTTTTGGGGGCATGCCACTTACATAAAGAGTACGAATGCGTTTGCCTCTCGACAGATCGCGAAATGAAGCCTGAGTACAAGTTTCCTGCCATGGCTGAAGACTTGAGTCCAATGGGAGCCCGGCCCAGGTCCTCCAGCAGTAGCCGCAAGGGCCGACAGACCTTCTGGAGCTCGTCCCACTTCTGCAGCCTCCTGGACGGCCTGCTGGGGCTCAGACAGTCCGGGCTGCTGTTTGATGTGGTGCTGCTGGTGGAGGACAGACCCATCCAGGCTCACCGGATCCTGCTGGCTGCCTCCTGTGACTACTTCAGGTACTGCTCAGGGTCCTGCTCAGGGTCCTGCTCATGGTCCTGCCCATGGTCCTGCTCATGGTCCTGCTCATGGTCCTGCTCATGGTCCTGCCCATAGTCCTGCCCATGGTCCTGCCCATGGTCCTGCTCATGGTCCTGCTCATGGTCCTGCCCATAGTCCTGCCCATGGTCCTGCTCATGGTCCTGCTCATGGTCCTGCCCATAGTCCTGCCCATGGTCCTGCTCATGGTCCTGCCCATGGTCCTGCCCATGGTCCTGCCCATGGTCCTGCCCATGGTCCTGCTCAACCACTGCTGCTTCTTAATCTTTGTATATGTATTCACTGTCCTGAAGAGGAAGACATTGGGACTAACTATTGACCTAATTCATGGGTGCAGTCCTAATGTACTAAAGTAATTGGAAATTAAACATTTCAAAGTGTCTTTTTATATATATTTAAGACATTTGTACCACTGTTGACATTTCTATGTGGTTATCTCTATCTATGACGAGTGTCATCCAAACACGATCAGTTTCCTTGGTCACTGGGGTCACAGAGGTGGTTTGCTCTGCTCATAGTACAGCTGACCTTGTGTTGAGTCCAGTCACAAGGTCAGACTGACGGGAAATAAACTACTGACTCCTGCCTCTCTTTACAACTCTAGGACTTGTTAGGAAAACACTTATTTTTCCCTGACAACATAGACATGTATGGAAAACCATCTTACATCATTTTTTGAAAACATAATTTTTACAAAGAAGGTAAAACATTTGGACTTAGCCCATATATGGATAAATCTTGTTGTATTATGTTTTGGCTGTTAATATTTGTTTTAGAGCTTACAAAACATGACATGACAACATGACAAAAATGTTTTGCTCTAAAATATTTATATCTAATATCAAAATTATCAAAAATATTTTTTGCATTACTTGGTTTATTGAATGTTCCAGATTTACTCTTGACTGACTAATCACTGTTTTCTTTGCAAAAATGTGGTTTAATTTATAATGTCATATGCCAATAAAAATGTATAGCTTTCGAGATTGAATGTGTAACTCAACCTGCAATATACATTTATACATAAATATTATTCTGTTGTGAGACTAACTTTATGTGTTTCTAGAGGGATGTTAGCTGGAGGGCTTCGCGAGACACAACAAAATGAGATCCCAATTCATGGAGTGACACACGTAGCCATGAAGAAAATACTTGACTACATCTACACTTCAGAGATTGAGTTAGACCTGGAATGTGTCCAGGAAGTTCTGGTCGCTGCCACTCTGTTACAGGTAATGGTCTTCTGTTAAGAATAAGCCTTTGAGAGAAGCAACGAGGGGCAGAGAGTGAAAGTTCTTGTGGTAATTCCCTACTGTAATTTAACTGACAACTCAAGTAAGCGTAACCTTACTTTAAAACAATATTACTGAAGGAGAAGTAACACGAGGCGGTGGCCAAAATAATTGCTCAAGAGTGAAGACATTTTTGGAGAAACTTGATGCTTGAGCACTGAGTAACAGCTTGGATGTAACATGTATGTAAAATATGATTTATGATTTGACATTAATTAATCCAGAAAAATGTGGTATTTCCCAAGACAAAGTGCCTAAACAAATCATACCTGAAGATAAGATGTAAAAGCCTGCAGCAATTAATGTTGACCATCATAGACTTAGCGAAGAGGAACCAAAACCTTTAATCAAGTTTAAAAAAAACTGTTTGAAAAAATACTTGAGTAAGAGTAAAAATATGGTTTCTGAAAACTCTGAAAAGTACAGTTTCTTCAAGTTGCTCAAGTACATTGAATTGAGTGAATTGAGTATTAGCCACCTCTGAATTGAACCATGGTTATATGAGGGACTATGAGGTTTACCCGGATGACATTATTTATTAACTTTGACCTCTTTTGAACAGCTTGAGATTGTCATTGGCTTCTGCTGCGACTTCCTCTTTTCCTGGCTGGATGAGACCAACATTTTAGAGGTTCACCATCTCGCCGATGTGTACGGACTGGAGCAGCTCAAAGCCCGGGTCCACTCTTACCTCCTCAAGAACATCCAGAACCTGTCCCGGGCCGATGTGTACCGACAGCTGCCCCAAGAGGAGGTGTACCGGGCCCTGAGCAGTAACGAGCTCCAAGTGAACAGTGAGAACGAGGTGTACGAGGCGGCGCTGCACTTTCACTTCAGCCCAGAGCAGGTGGAGACTGACCAGGTGTACCTCCAGGTCAGTCAGCAGGTGTGTCCGCTCTTCCAGCATTAGAACACATCATTAGAACACATGAGGGGAACACGAAACAGCAGAACAGGGGTGGAGAGAGTAGTGGGAATGTCCTGTGAACCCTGTGCGCCGTTACATAAGATAAGATAAGATATTCCTTTATTGTCCCACATGGGGAAATTTCATTGGTGCAACGCAGGAAGATACAGAGGCAGATACAGAAGAAAAGAACAGATTTTAGACATTTCAAACACTTTCAGTTGAAGATCTCCTATAAACAAAAACTGCATGGCTGAAATGTACTCCGAAAAGTGCTGCTGTCAAATGTATACTTAAGGGAAAGTAGAGAGTACAAGAACAGTTATCAAGTTTACATAGAATTAAAATAACAACTATTAACAGCAGACGTAAAGCTGTTTTTGTAAATGGGTAAATTTAGTGTTTTCTTTGTGAATGAGGCCGCTGCACGCTGTCTGCATGTAATAATTCAGTATTTTATCTCTCGTCTAGCTAGAAATAGGAGTTGCAAACACACTTGATGCGTCCACTCTAGTTGCACTTCACCGTCTGAAAACAGCAGTTCTAAAACACGCGCCTGAAATGAATGAACAAAGAGTTTGTGAGAACCAGCAACTAGATTTAAATAACTACTTCCTCCTTTTGTGGCGTGAAAATTAGGTGCCCCAGGTTTAAGTCAAACTATTTATACAATATTAGACTAAACTTTAAGAGTAAGATTTAAAATTAGTGTTGTTGACATGTTAAAATACTAAAATGTAGTTGAAATACAAACATTTCAAACTCGTCAAAACTGAGAATAGGCTCGATATTCGATATTAATTTCAATACTATATTGATGATGATAATATTTTTTTTAAACATTATTTTTTAGACAACAGACTTGATATGTAAATAATAATAAATGTAATATATTTATAAAATATAACAAGTTATTCAAGATCATTCTATCACTGTATCAAAGTTGTTCAGTATTGATACTTGCTCAAATGAGTGTCTAGTTTTGAAAATAAATTTGATATAATTATTAACTACGTTATTATGGTTCTCGTTTATAGTTGACTTGTCACGATTAATCAGCCCTATTTGGGAGGATGTTGAGTTGGGAGGGAGAAACAACGAGGAGACGAGGAGTTCACAGAAAATCCCTTCCTGCTTCAGTTAATCATGTTGTTGTTTATTGTTCCATTTTGAAGGACAACTTGAAAATGCTGGAGACGGTGCGCTTCTGTCTGATTGAGAAGAACATACTGGAGAGGTTGCACAGCAGACTCAGTTTGTGTCCTCTGAAGGACCTGGTGTCCGAAGCTCTTAAATATCACGAGCTGGAAATCCTTCAGCCCGTCCTGCAAAGTCCTCTGACGCAGCCGCGCTCCACGCTTCACTGTATCCTGGGCTTCGGCGGCATGTTTTGCTCCATCCCGTACATCGACCCGGAGCCTCTGTTTCAGGTGTATCACCCGAGCTGGGGCGAGTGGAGGACTCTGAATGCGGCGCCTGGTCCACAGATGTCCAACCAGGGCATTGCGGTGCTCAATAATTTTGTGTACCTCATCGGAGGAGACAAGAACACCAGGCGGTTTAGAGCCGAGACTCGCTGTTGGAGGTGAGATGTTGTTTGTACTCACTGAATTAGTCGTCTCTGAAATAAGATAAAATGTATCTATTTTTAATAAATGACAGGTGGGACCAAGTCATTGTTTGGCTTTAAGTCCGGGTTATGCTTTGAATTTCAAATTATTTCAAGTCTTTATACAAAATAACTGAAGACAACTACTATTTTTTTGTATCAATTAATATGATTTCTGTAAATGTTCCTCTTTAAAATGTTCTGGTCACAGATAGAAAGGTGAGAGACTTGTTCCTGTCAGTTCTTGTCAAATTAAACACTGAAAGCACATCTCAGAGTTTACATCTCAGAGTTTTCAAAACACATTTTTTTTTTGCAGATAAGCATCAAGTCTTTTTAAGTCAAAGCTCCAGGTCTTAAGTCAAGTCCAGAGTCACTGGTCCAAGTCAAGTCCCA
Organism: Eucyclogobius newberryi; assembly: GCF_026437365.1. NCBI lineage: Eukaryota > Metazoa > Chordata > Actinopteri > Gobiiformes > Gobiidae > Eucyclogobius > Eucyclogobius newberryi. Next base: position 14,633,130 of record NW_027316278.1, on the reverse strand, counting down.
AGTCTTAGTCCAGACTTCTGACAAATGACTCTTGAATTTGTCAAATTAAATATAAGAAAAAAAACATTGTTGTATTTATGGTATTTGCTTTTTGTCTTGGCCCAACAGACGCCTGGCTGACTTAACAGTTTGTGAATCACTTATAGGTTATTTACTGTGTTTTTTGTCATTCCATGCCCAGGTTTGACCCCCGCCACAACCGCTGGTGCCCTATCCAGCCTTTGCAGCGCCAGCATGCGGACCACTGTGTGTGCGTGGCGGGTGGACACATTTACGCCATTGGAGGTCGAGATTATAGCAACGAACTGGACACTGTGGAGCGCTACGACCCACACACCAACAGATGGGAATATGTAGCGCCTCTAAAACGGGAGGTATGGCTCGCCCTGGTCATGTGATGCTGCCTCTGTGCACAAGATGGTGCTATAAACGCCCCATGATTGGCCTTTTTCCAGTTCCAGCCTTAGATTAGGTGCAGTCTATAGTTCCAGTACTGATTTTAGAATACGTACTTTTGAGGTAATATTAAAAGCTTCCTGGTTTTATTATTAGATGGTTGTTTAAATCAATTGTGTGTAAATTGTTCTTGCATTTTTAATGGAATGTCACTTATTGATGACGTCACAGAGGCAGTTTTATCTCACCAAACTAAGTCATAATTGGAATAACCTGAGCTTCTGTCACATGCACTTTAATGGCACTTGAAATGACTAATGGACACACATGTTGCGCAGGTCTATGCACACGCTGGAGCCACAGCTGATGGAAGAATATACACCACTTGTGGTCGAAGAGGGATGACCTACCTCAAAGAGACCTTCTGCTATGACCCTGCAGCGAACGCTTGGACAGAGTGTGCACAGGGGCCAGTGGAGCGAGCCTGGCACGGCACGGCCTCAGCGAATGGGCGAGTTTATGTCATCGGGGGGAGTAATGATGAGCACGGGTATCGCCAAGATGTTGTGACGGTAAAGATCTTTTATAGGCTTGTTACTTGGCCTTTATCATTTATTACTTACGACTTGGCTGCAGGGCTAAAGTAAATGCAATGTCAATATCAATATACACATCTCTTGAATTATAATGCCATTTTACATTGAAGTTTTGGTTCTCATTTGGAATAAAGCAATTCCAAAAAGTACGTCCTGAGTCCTGACTACATGGGAATGGTAGGGATCTGACTGGGATTTTTCAAGACAATTTTGATACCTGATATTTTCTGCTTTTGTGACCGATAACTGATAATATTCCATGTCCATTTCAATATTTTAAAAATGTATGGTCATTTAATACCACACTATGATAAAATGTTTTGAATCCGCTCCATCAGTCATAATAAACTTCTCGATATCTTTATCTTAAATCATCAGCATATCACACGTGTGAAACATGATCTAAATGGTAATAAACACGATCTAAATGGTAATAAACACTGTACTCATGTCTTTCAGGTGGGATGCTTCAACCCCACCACTAACTGTTGGTCAGTCGTGAGCCCACTGCCTGCTGGGCACGGAGAGCCCGGGGTGGCGGTCCTGGACAATCGCATTTACATCCTGGGGGGGCGCTCTCACGACAGGGGCGACAGGATGAAGTATGTGCACGTGTACAACACTGAGGCGGACGAGTGGGACACGGACAAAGAGTTCACAGAATGCGTCTCTGGTTTGGCCGCCTGCGTCGTCCTCATGTCCCCTGCTGTTATCGCTCAGACCAAGAGCTGGGAGGGCAGCAAAGCATCATGGGACGACGCTGTTGAAAACTCGGAAGATTCAAGTGAGGACTGAACTGGGCCTTAGCACTTCAGACTGTCATGCACTTTTATTCAGCCTTATGGACTTCTTCCATTTAGTGGTTTTAACCCAAGGTCAACATGCTAGCTGCTGCTGGGCGAATGTCTTTAACTAAAGAGAAAATCATAAGCTTCACTGCACAGATACAAGCAGCACCTCATCTTCGAGTAGAGACACATTTGACTTCTGTTGCAGGGTGTGGGTGATGTTATATCTGCTTTATTTACATAACAAAAAAAAATGTTTTAAAATAGTTTTCTCGCATGTTTACTTTGATCGCCTTGTGAAAATGCAAAATTCAACTTTTTATTAACTTCCCATATTATGATTTAATCACTGATGCCTGACACTCAACGGTTTTATTTACTCTATGTTGCCCATTTTTTCTTCTTGTGTTATTTATTTGTGTTATGAAAATATGATTTTAAAATGACGTACTAAAAATTGTTGGCTATGCAAATATAACTGCAGTTTCTTTCACATGAGGCTGTATTAAGTGTCTCATCATTTTACTGTTTGATTGTTGTTGCCGGTTCTCGGGTCAGTTTAAGGTGTAGTAATGTAACCAGAGGATCGACACGCTATAAATGTATCATTTTACAAAAACAACTGACTTTTTTATTTTGTGCCTTTTGTCCCTACAGAATGATACTTTTAAGGACGTGTAAGCAGTTCTTTTACGTCACCATGTTTGTCATGTTATGACATGTCATAACATATTATTCATCTTTATCTTTATTATTAACACAGTAACACTTTTAGGTACAGTATCTGTACTTTACTTACATATTTCAGTGGATACTTTTTACTGTTACTTTATCAACTCTTCTATATTTTTAACTGGACCGAAATTCAGAAAGTAATGTCTATTTGGTTTGAGGGGTTTTTAGCACATGGTTCATGGTGACGTCTTGTGTAAAGTTTTACAGTTCATGTCTCGGCTTTGAGCAAACAAAAATTTACACATACATTTTAAAAAAAATATTTGAACTTTATGGACCAAAGATTTATATTTATATATATATATATATATATATATATATATATATATATATATATATATATATATATATATATATATATATATATATATATATATATATATATATATATATATATGAACCGACACCTTAACGTGGTGGAGGGGTTTGAGTGCCCGAATGATCCCGGGAGCTATGTTGTCGGGGGCTTCATGCCCCTGGTAGGGTCTCCCAAGGCAAACAGGTCCTAGGTGACGGGTCAGACAAAGATCGGTTCAGAAGCCTCTTATGACGACGACACAATCAAGGCAGTTCACGTCGCCCGGATCGGCGTCACCGGGGCCCCATCCTGGAGCCAGGCCTGGGATGGGTGCTCCATGGCGAGCGCCTGGTGGCCGGGTCTTACCCCACGGGGCCCGGCCGGGCACAGCCCGAAAGAGCGACGTGGGGCCGCCCTCCCGTGGGCCCACCACCCGCAGGAGGATCCATAAGGGGCCGGTGCAGAGAGATCTGGGCGGCAGTCGACGGCAGGGGCCTCGGCGACCAGATCTCCAGACACAGAGACTAACTCTGGGGACATGGAATGTCACCTCGCTGGGGGGGAAAGAGCCTGAGCTTGTGCGGGAGGTTGAGCGATACCGACTAGATATAGTCGGCCTCACCTCCACGCACAGTTTGGGCTCTGGAACCCATCTCCTCGAGAGGGGCTGGACGCTCCACTTCTCTGGTGTTGCCCGCGGGGAGAGGCGGCGGGCTGGTGTGGGCTTGCTGATAGCCCCTCAGCTCAGCCGCCACGTGTTGGAGTTTACCCCGGTGAACGAGAGGGTCGCGTCCCTCCGCCTTCGGGTGGGGGACAGGTCTCTCACTGTTGTGGCGGCCTACGGGCCGAACAGCAGTGCAGAGTACCCGGCCTTCTTGGAGTCCTTGGGAGGGGTACTGGACAGTGCACCGACCGGGGACTCCGTTGTTCTACTGGGGGACTTCAACGCCCACGTGGGCAATGACAGTGACACCTGGAGAGGGGTGATCGGGAAGAACGGCTTCCCCGATCTGAACCCGAGCGGTGTTCAGTTATTGGACTTCTGTGCTAGCCACGGATTGTCCATAACGAACACCATGTTCAAGCACAAGGGTGTCCATCAGTGCACGTGGCACCAGGACACCCTAGGCCGGAGGTCAATGATCGACTTAGTTGTCGTGTCATCAGACCTCCGGCCGCGTGTCTTGGACACTCGGGTGAAGAGAGGGGCAGAGTTGTCAACCGATCACCACCTGGTGGTGAGTTGGATCCGCTGGCGGAGGAGGAAGCCGGACAGACTTGGCAGACCCAAGCGCATTGTGAGGGTCTGTTGGGAACGTCTAGTGGAGCCCTCTGTCAGTAGGGTATTCAACTCGCACCTCCGGGAGAGCTTCTCCCATGTCCCGGGGGAGGCTGGGGACATTGAGTCCGAGTGGACCATGTTCTCCGCCTCCATTGTTGATGCGGCTGCTCGGAGCTGTGGTCGCAAGGTCTCCGGTGCCTGTCGTGGCGGCAACCCCCGAACCCGGTGGTGGACACCGGAAGTAAGGGATGCCGTCAGACTGAAGAAGGAGGCCTATCAAGCCACTCTGGCTTGTAGGTCTCCGGAGGTCATCGACGGGTATCGGCAGGCCAAGCGAGCCGCGGCTCGCGCTGTCGCAGAGGCAAAAACCCGGGCCTGGGAGGAGTTCGGGGAGGCCATGGAGGAGGACTATCGGTCGGCACCAAAGAAATTCTGGCAAACCGTCCGGCGCCTCAGAAAGGGGAAGCAGTGTCTCACAAACACCGTTTACGGTGCGGGTGGAGGCCTGCTGACCTCGACTGGGGATGTCGTCGGACGGTGGAAGGAATACTTTGAGGATCTCCTTAATCCCTCAGTCACGTCTTCTGAAGAGGAAGTAGAGACCGGGGACTCGGAGGCTGGCTCATCCATCACCCAAGCTGAAGTCACTGAGGTTGTCCGCAAACTCCTCGGTGGCAGGGCTCCGGGGGTGGATGAGATCCGCCCTGAGTACCTAAAGTATCTGGATGTTGTAGGACTGTCTTGGTTGACACGTCTCTGCAACATCGCGTGGCGTTCGGGGACCGTGCCTCTGGACTGGCAGACCGGGGTGGTGGTCCCTCTGTTCAAGAAGGGGGACCGGAGGGTGTGTTCCAACTACAGAGGGATCACACTCCTCAGCCTCCCGGGTAAGGTCTATTCCAAGGTACTGGAGAGGAGAATCCGACCGATAGTCGAACCTCGGATTCAGGAGGAGCAGAGTGGTTTTCGTCCCGGTCGTGGAACACTGGACCAGCTCTATACCCTCCATCGGGTGCTCGAGGGTTCATGGGAGTTTGCCCAACCAGTCCACATGTGCTTTGTGGATCTGGAGAAGGCTTTTGACCGTGTCCCTCGGGGTGTCCTTTGGGGGGTGCTCCGGGAGTACGGGGTCCGGGGCCCTTTGCTCAGGGCTGTCCGGTCCCTGTATGACCGGAGCAGGAGCTGTGTTCGCATTGCCGGCAGTAAGTCAGACCTGTTCCCAGTGCATGTTGGACTCCGCCAGGGCTGCCCTGTGTCACCGGTTCTGTTCATAATTTTTATGGACAGAATTTCTAGGCGCAGTCAGGGGTCGGAGGGGGTCCGGTTTGGGGACCACAGGATCTCATCTCTGCTGTTTGCAGACGATGTTGTCCTGATGGCTCCATCAAACCCGGACCTGCAACATGCACTGGGACGGTTTGCAGCCGAGTGTGAAGCGGCTGGGATGAGAATCAGCACCTCCAAATCCGAGGCCATGGTTCTCGACCGGAAAAAGGTGGCTTGCCCTCTCCAGGTGGGTGGGGTGTCCTTGCCCCAAGTGGAGGAGTTCAAGTATCTCGGGGTCTTGTTCACGAGTGAGGGAAGGATGGAGCGTGAGATCGACAGGCGGATCGGTGCAGCGGCTGCAGTGATGCAGTCGCTGCATCGGACCGTTGTGGTAAAGAGGGAGCTGAGCCGAAAGGCAAAGCTCTCTATTTACCGGTCGGTCTACGTTCCTACCCTCACCTATGGTCATGAGCTTTGGGTAGTGACCGAAAGAACAAGATCACGGATACAAGCGGTCGAAATGAGTTTCCTCCGCCGGGTGGCTGGGCGCTCCCTTAGAGATAAGGTGAGGAGCTCGGCCACACGGGGGGAGCTCGGAGTAGAGCCGCTGCTCCTCCACGTCGAGAGGAGCCAGCTGAGGTGGCTCGGGCATCTGTTCCGGATGCCTCCTGGGCGCCTCCCTCGGGAGGTGTTTCAGGCATGTCCCACCGGGAAGAGGCCCCGGGGAAGACCCAGGACACGCTGGAGAGACTATGTCTCTCGGCTGGCCTGGGAACGCCTCGGGATCCCCCCGGAGGAGTTAGAGGAAGTGTCTGGGGAGTGGGAAGTCTGGGAGTCCCTGCTCAGACTGCTGCCCCCGCGACCCGGCCCCGGATAAAGCGGCAGAAGATGGATGGATGGATGGATGGATATATATATATATATATATATATAACAAAACAGCCATACATGAAACCTTGAGCAGTACTTTTAAGTGAAACAAGTTTCAAAAACATATTTTATGTTTTTTTTTTAATTTGTCATTTGTGCAGTATTTGTTTCACTCATTATATTGACCTTAGACTGGGCTCAGTCTGGACTGCGTCTCTGTGTCTCGGTAGTAACTTTCATATTTACGTTCATCAACAACCAATCAATTGAAATACTCCCAACCAATTGTGTGTATTGACTTTGTTGACTTGTAGTCATGTTTTTGTAGTCTCTCTGAGTTCCTCTCCATTTGGCGCTTTAGTTTTATGCAGGTTGTGTCTAAAGCTTTTTCATGACCAGCTGTTACTCCCCTTCAGTCCTCTTTCACACTACAGTGCCAGCCCCAAAGCTCCTCTGCAGGTATAACCCACAAGGCCTTCTTCTGCTGCTGCTGCTGCTGCTGCTGCTGCTGCTGCTGCTGCTGCTGCTGCTGCTGCTGCTGACTGACTGACTCTGGACACAGAGGACCATCCCATTACTGGGTTTTATGTTGGACCTTTTCGCTCAGTATAGGGCCATCTTGGGGACACTTAACACAAAAGCCTTGCACTTAGATGTCCAACTGCAGCTCAATGTAAGGCTTTTTGTCCAGTCATTATCAAGGAAATTAAAAGCTCACCTTTATTTAGTGATGATGGACTTTAAAGTGTGAAGAGTATCTCGGGATTACTTGGGCATTATTTTTTTAATGACATTACTGAAACATCTTTCTAGACAACCTGTCCATTTCATGTAAAGAGCTCTATTTTACATGCCCAGGCAAACAGACACAGAAATATTATTATAAAATGATTAAAACTGTTTGTAGTCATACAGGGATATGAGCCTAAAATAGATATGGGCTTAGCATAGGGCAGGGATTATGTCCCAGCTGCATCACACTTTTTCTTATTTGTTTGTCTGTCAGAATGTCAGAATGCAAAATAGGAGTTTTGTTTCTTATACAGTGTTTATAATAGTTTCAATTATGTTTTTCTCAGCTCAGTTCACGATGGAGGCAATTTAGGCTAGGTATATATATATAGATATACATAGATATGTACCTAACCCATAGATAACACCAGCCTAAATATGTTGAGGTCAATCCCAAAGAGCCATTAAACCTCAATTAATTCTGCGCACAAATTGCAAAAGCAAGAGTTCAACTGCACTTGTGCTGCCAATAAGCTGCCTCGGCCGCCCTGGGTTGGCTGCTACTTGTGGCTTGTGCTCCTTTTGGGTCCTGGACAAGCTTCACACTCGTCTCCCTGGGCTGAGCAGAACTCCAGCTATCAACCTTTTCAGGACCAGAGATCTAATTGAACAAAACAACTCATTCAACACTTTCTGCCACCATGGATCTAGGATTTTAAAATAATTTAGTTTGTCTTAAATGTTTACACCAAGTGTGAGGCATCAAGTGTCTGAATAGGCTTCACACTCCAATTAAATAAAAAATGCATCTTTTTGCGCATGATCATGCCTGAAGTTAAGTACATCCTGTGTGGCTCAGGCCTTGGGTCAGTCCTCAGTCTTCTGCAGGATCAGCACTGGTAGAAATTTCAACCGAAGTTGGAAACCTTTGTCTAAAACTTTCTTCATATCGTCATGTGTAACTCAATCTCTTCATCTCATGGCCCTGATGCTCTTCAACTGGAGGAACACTCTCTACTCTAGATAAACTGCTCTTCATCTGCCTGGAGGAACTGCCTGGCCTGAACCATCGTCTCTCTTCCTGAGTGGCTCTGGCTTCACAGGTGATCTAAATGGAAGTCCTGGACCATCTGCAGCCGGTCCGTCCGTGGGAGCAGGATCTCTCCTTCACTGTGGTTCACCCTGAGGTTTTTACTTTTTCACACAGGGTTTTGTAGTTTTTCCTTGTCAAGATGGAGGGTCTAAGGACAGGGGATGTTAGGACATTTATCCATTTGCTAATTTCTTGTGATCATTGGCACAACCAGCCCAGCCCCCGCCCCCAGCCCCAGCAGGTCTCTTTACAATGGTCATTAGCAGCTCACACGTAACAAAGGCTGGAGGAGATGGCTCAAGCCACAGCTGAAAGACAGAGCAACGCCCCTCGTTTTCATGCTTTCTAAAGATCATTGAGATGGAGAAAGCAAAGTGTGTTGTTCTTTATGATGTTGTGGGTAAACATCAGCAGGTGAGCTATTCTTTGGCCAGCCGTGTCCCAGCCCCAAAGTGGAGCCATGAATTGTACCTTGTTGAAAGAGAGACAAATCCAGTTGGGCGATGTCTTTCTAAACTATTAATTCACAACTTTGTCACCAGAGTTAAAAAGATTTGAACACAGCCCGATCAAAGAAAATGTTTTAATACACGCTGTAATACAGAATCAAACAATTAGAAGACACTTTCCTCTTCATTATCTGAAAAGACTGGACAAGTGACTAAATCCAACATTGAAGTCTTCTTTACCGCCACTTGTGTCTCCATATGGGTCACGCATATGCACCAATAGAATTTTTTTTTTTTTAAACAATGCCATATTCAAATCACATCACAGGTTGCAGACAGACATAAATTGCACACTTAACTTTATCAGTTTTATAAAAATAACATTTACACCTGAAGTTGAGCTGAAATACTAAATAAATAGACCACAATAAGACAATCATACTTCATAGTAAAGCTCTCTGTTTGCTCCCATCATCCTGAGCGTGGATCTTCTGCTCCGTGCAGCCTCCAGCTTCTGTTGGGGACATGCACCGTCCACTGAGCCTCTCTGTGCAGTGTGAGCGTCTTTTCATTCAGTCTTTTCAGAGTCCATTCACCAGCACGAGTAGGAGAAAAGAGGGTACTGGCTCCATTCTGCCACATTGCTGTGATGGTAGCCAGGGTGCACCGCCTGTGTGGGGTAGTCCGCTGTCAGGTGGTGGGGCGCGGGGTACTGGGAGGGTGCTGCATTGCCCCACTGTGCCAGGGGCTGCTCCGCCGTGCTGTAAGGGTTGTAGATGTGGTGTCCGACCATGCCGGGTTTGCCAGCTGGGCCCATGGTCATGTTGAGAACCCCTGTGTTGTCCTGGGGTGGATTCTGAGGGGCACAGGAGGAGGAGGAAGCCACTATGTCTTGTGGTCTTGCGGCTTTGGAGGAGTCGTGGTCCGGGACAGTGGCGACGTCCGGGACTCTTGGTTCAAAGCGGTTCGAGCCAACGCTGCTTCTGCCGGCGGAGGAAGAGGGGGATGGGGACTTTCCAGGGCACTGGAACCTGAAGAGGGAAGAAAAAGTGGTTAGATTTAGTGAAAACAACACTAGGTCAGCGGAAAGTAACAAAGTACAAAAAGTAAAAGTAAATTATTTTTTTTAGCTATCTGCATTTTACAAGAGGTTTTTTTTTTTTTTTTTTACAATGGGTACTGGATTGTAAAGTAGAAAGTGACAATTGTCCTGTGTGTAAAGGTTTTGAGTTCAAACCACAGCTTTGGGCAAACAGAAACATATACATACAATTCACAAGAAAAATAAATACATTTATTTGAACTGCTTCAATTAACCAAAGGCCAACAAAATTATGTATTAGATGCCCTACATTTAACAGTTCTCAAAGTCTGTGTGAAATAGTTCGTTTTTAAAAGTTACTTGTTTAACTATGCATCAGATCTTTGAGCCCTTCCACCACAGCAGATAACTGTCTGCCAGAACTTGCACATTATATTTTTTCTGATCAACAGTTCTCTAAATAATACATTTTAACCCCATATATGAGAAACATAATTGAAGTCATATTTCGTGAGGACGTCCCCTTCACAGTATTGTGATGCATGGTTTAAAACATTCACCTGTAGGGCTGGTAGGAGGCAGGAGTCGGCACTAGCTGTTCTGCATTATACATGTCCCGAGTGTCTGTCCCATTTGGAGACTCCGTCCTGGTGCTGTGCTCCCGATCTGCAGCCCAGGGGGAGTAACTCTCCTCTTTCACACGGTCCTCTTTCCTTTTGTCCACCTGCTCACCATCAAAACCTACAAAGGACTGCCTGCAGAAGTCTGAGGATAGGACCAAGATTAGATCAATGTCCAAATACAACTAAATATTCTTTATAGTAATACGAGTTTGAGTCAAATACCTTGGCTTTCCTCTTCTGAGTCTCTGGCCAACATGTCCTTCGTCTTGGATTTCTTCTCTGCACTATCTGAGCTCTTGTTAGCACGCCTAAAGACAAATAACAAGGTTATTTATTCAATATATTTTGAAAAGGCCCAACAATTGTACCAGTACATGTTTATTGTGATGGCCATATGCACCTTTTCTTGTTAGTGCCTTCATCTCTGAATCCTTTGGCAAATGGGTTGTGGTCAATCTTGAGTTTTGTGATCTGTGCAGACAAAAACATGGTTAAAATCTTGCATGCATTAAAGTCATAATGGTTTACAGGAGAGGAGGCCTGACCCTAGTGTTTTGGTAGGCAGTGACTGCTGTGAAGGAGGTCTCTGGGAAGGTGAAGGTTTGGAACACGCTCCAGCGCACACTGAAGAGGTCATCAGCCTGGACAATGTGGAAGCGCGGGTAATACCGGTGCATGGAGTGCAGAATGATCTAAACAAACAAAAAAGGCTCAATTAGAAGTGCTCTATTTAAGGAGGATTGCATGGGCGTCAAATGATTAATTTGATGTATAATAAAACTGTAGTGGAAGTACATAGTCTGTCTTGTCTGTTTAAAATGGGACGAGTATTTAAACAGAGTAAATTACATGTCCGTGCTGGTCCAATGTGTTGTTGGTGAGCTTGAGCTTGAGGAAGGACACAGACTGCTTCATCCAGTGACTCCCGGGGGCTGGAGAGTCTGGGTGGAGGTAGGTCCTGCACGGCGGCTGAGGCTCCGCTTTGCCTGCCACCTCCCACTTGTCTTTATTCCACTAGAGGAAGCACACAGTTGGGCATCATTAGGCTAATCTGTCGTTGGAAAAAAAAAGTGATTTCTTCTGCTTCCCACGATGACACTACAGTAGACAAGGCAGGAGCTGAGAGTGATGGTTGGCCAGGGACTCCCACAGAGATAGGGTCTGGTACAGTGGGGTCCCAGCGGGGGATAGAAAAACAGGATGAGATAGCACCCCTTTGATGTCCACTGTCAGGACAAAGGGGGGCAAAGGGTGTCTGGGGTACCGACTGACCACTTGACGGCATGACTCAGTTCATTTGCAATAGTGGCTCAAATAGTTGTATTCATTTTTAAATTACTGGTAATACCGCTTTTTACTTGAATTACTATTTAACCTGTATTTGAAGCAACATTGAAAACTGTGTGCATGAAAATGACATTGTGGATATTTAAAAGAAGGCTTTTGTAACAATGTCTTACTTTATATCTGAATCCATCCTCAGGAACCATGTCAACCAGTAGAATATACTTTGCACATGGGATAAGGCCAGAGAGGTTGACTTTGCAGTGTGGAAACATCCGCCTAAAAAGATAAAGTCAAAGTGAGTTTTGCATCAGATTTATTTTTATTGAGACTTTCTTCAACTAAGCCAAATGTATTTCTGGTCAGCAGTTTGGTCATCTTACCTGCCAGGTTTGGTGATGATCATCTCAGTTCCTATTTCATGAAAGGACTTCCACAGCTCAGGGTCCTCCAGGGTCATTCTGATGTTGCCTTGGAGGTAGGCATCAGGGCCAGCAGCCATGGAGGGCGGCGGTGGGCCAGTGAAGTTGGGCTTAAGGTCTTCGAGACGAGAGAAATGTGTGTTGAGGGAAATGTTTCAACAAGCCAGGAGAAAAGGCAACGGTGGCTTACCTCGAATGGGCTGCATTTTCCAACAAAATCAATAAAATGTGAAGATGGACACGCAAAGGACAATCAGTAAAAGCATCCAAGTATAGAATTATCCAGATGGTTCGCTCCCTTGTAGATTCCTGGTTGTAGATAAAAAATATCCAAAAATCAAGTCAGATGTTGCTCACTGCCTGTCCTGGTGCCACTTGTGTCACAGTTGCTTGGTCCTTCAGGATGATGGGGCGACCATGACTTTTAAGGGGACTCCTTTGTGGGTGTGGCCAGCAGAGCCATTCCCAGGCTTTGAAGTGGCACATTGATGAGCCAGTTCCCCGCTGTGATTGGAGGGCACTGGAAATCAAAGAGACTTAACAGAGCCTTGATACCGTCCCAACAGGAAGGACCAACTGGAGGAAATGCATGTTTATTAACTGCTAAGAGACTTTAAAAACAAATATGGACCATGCACTTCCCTGATGCAGAGCCGAGGAGGCCCCTTAGCGGCACCACTGTGTGTGTACTTACCATTGACATACAGGCTTCACCAAACTGGAAACATTTAGTGGGTTTGTGCAATGATAGTGGTTATTTTCACAAATGTTAAAAAAAAACAATTTAAACATTATCAACCAAGTGATTAAAAAAAAATACATTTCATCCTAATCTTCCAAATTAGTATGTCATGTCAAATTAGTATGTCATGTCATTTTACATCTGCAACTATAGCCATTTCATCACAAACCACTAAACTATGTGCAGGCAGAAAAATATATACTTTTTAATATCAGAATAAAATGTTCATTTAAAATATAAATTTTTACTTTTCACTATATTTATTTTATTGCCCTGGATCAATGTAATGTGTATTTCTACAGAACTAACTACAGAATTAAACATACTTTCCCACAATACTTAATTCACGTAACACAGACATAGAAGTACAAAATATTATAATTTTATGCAAACAAATCTGCTTAATAGTTTTATTTTGACCATCAACGATCCTGCATCCCTCATATCTGATAAATGGCAGAGGATGAGAAAGTCAGTAAAGCCATAATGGTCTAATGAGTACATGCAGTGTATTTTCTGCAGGTGACTTTCACCTGGGCCTCCTGGGGCACAGCAGAGGTGCAGATGAGGGAGGGGTTGTGTATTGGTTGTCTAGACAGACCACTGCTCTAATAGATAATCTCATTAGGCCAGTTTCCCTTGAAGAAGCTGGTTTCTGCATGTGGAGAAAGTCCTGGCAATTAACAGCCAGTTAGCACCACAGGGACAAGTATGCCTTCTATGGGATGAGAGGGAGGGGGCGATAAGGACCTACAAGCGTCCTATCCACATCCAGAGCCATCTACGTCTGTCTGACCCGATCGTGATACTAAAGACCAAACAAAGAGGCATTAGCATAGAGATTTAAAGTATCTTTTAAATCATGGGATTAAGGTGTTTGTCATGTTTCTTTTTTTCTCATTTAGCCACATCTATGGTACATACTGAACACCTAGATATAAATATGACATACTTCATACAGTTTCTGTCAGAATATGGAATAAAAGTGTGGCCTTATTGTAGTGAAGTGGATCAGATTCTAGGATCAGAGTAGAGTTTATCAGAGTGAAACATTGTAGTGTCATACTTTATTCAGTTTTTAAAAAAAATCGTTTTTCATTCATTTTACAACCAAATGATTTTGAGTAAAACAAATATTTATATAAATATCTATTTCACATTTTTAAATATAGGTAATTAGCAATGTTTATTTTAACCCTGTTACTTTTGGGTCAATCCTCAAGGGCATAATGTGGTCCTACATTTGAAGCAGATGCTTTACAAAGCCATTTCAAGCATCAATAGTCCATTGTAAAATTGTCTGTGTGAAAGTATTGACTGGTTAAAACGTTCCGTCGAACAACAAAATGCATTGTAACACTGACATAATGGTGCACTTAAAGATGCAGAGTGCAGTGTTTATGGCCGAGATGTGTTAAAAGTCGTGATGCAGGAATCCCACTTTGCTGAGGGTCAATTCAGAGGCACAACTTTGGCCTTGAACAAGTGTTTTATCTGCCTTATGTGAACCAACTGTTGTCAGGGAGATATGAATCGCAGCTTCAGTGTGGCTTCTGACACTTGGGATGTAGCTGAAAGGATAGCATAGGCACAGGAAAGAAACGTTTAAAAATTATTTGTTACTGAACAAACAGTGTTTAACCAGTCAACTTTCTATTATTATTTTGTATTTTTCTCCAAAAAAATGAAAAGAGCCTTTTATTCAAATCTAAACTAAATCCTGATACTATTTGCCAATTCTATTAAATGCTTTGTCTGAAGTCTTCCATGTTTTAGTGATCTGCTTGATATTTGCTTTCCATGGTCCATAGGTCTTAATAACCACGACCTACGTACATTGCAAATGTTGTAAAAGAGAAGCTCTAAAATAGCCTTTGATGTTCCTAAAATTCTATTTCAAACAATTAATTTGGAATCTAAACTTGTAAAGGACATGAGTGGGGTGTTACAGCGAAGGTGTACGTTCCACCAGCAGCAGTGTCGACCCCATTACGCATCAGTCCCAGAGGTGACAGGTGTGACTGCTACACAGCCTCAGCACACTGCCCTGAGGGGGTCTTATGTAACGCAATCTGACCCTTCAGGGGGGAGCTACCTGGGAAAACCTGAAATAACCTTTTCCTAAACGTTCTTTTGGAACTTCAACTAATTACGATATATAAAATTGTAAATATATTACTTGAAGGGTATATAAAAACATTTGTAATAGTTTAATGTGCAGAGTTAATGTCAATCTGGCCCTCCATTTCATCCTGCAGCACCTGGACTCCCTGGGAACCTACGCCAGGATCTTGTTTGTGGACTTCAGCTTCACTAAGCATCCTCCCTGCTCTGCTCCAGGACAAGCTCTCCCAGCTCAGCGTGCCTGACTCCACCTGCAGGTGCATCACTGACTTCCTGACTCCACCTGCAGGTGCATCACTGACTTCCTGACTCCACCTTGCAGGTGCATCACTGACTTCCTGACTCCACCTGCAGGTGCATCACTGACTTCCTGACTCCACCTGCAGGTGCATCACTGACTTCCTGACTCCACCTTGCAGGTGCATCACTGACTTCCTGACTCCACCTGCAGGTGGATCACTGACTTCCTGACTCCACCTGCAGGTGCATCACTGACTTCCTGACTCCACCTTGCAGGTGCATCACCGACTTCCTGACTCCACCTTGCAGGTGCATCACTGACTTCCTGACTCCACCTGCAGGTGCATCACTGACTTCCTGACTGATCGGAGGCAGTGCATGTGGCTGGGGAAGAATGTCTCAGACACTCGGACTATCAACACAGGAGTACCACAGGGCTGTGTAATTTCTCCTCTGCTCTTCTCCCTGTACACAAACCTCTGCACCACCAGCCATGACTACGCAAAACTGATCACGTTTGACAGGTCTACTACAGGAAGGACCGGCTGGTGTCCTGTGCAGAGGCAACAACCTGGAGCTCAACGCCGAGAAGACGGTGGAGATGATAGACTTTAGGACAGTCGCAGCCCCCCCGCCCTTACCTGGCCCTGAGACTCCAGCACCGCTGTGGACTCCTCCTGCTCCCTCCATGGACACAAATAAAGTGTATACACTAATAAAGCACGCACATATTTTGTCCCTTAATTTTGTCTCTTCATGTAGTAGTCCAAATGAGGGGTTCTGATGTTTTTGTTGTGGATTTTAAATATTAATACGCTAACTGACATAAATGACAAATCATAATCATCATTGTCATGCTTTAATTTGCCAAACTTGTGTTAGTTGCATATGTATTTAGGTTTTATTACAGTTTAAAAGTGTGAAGCTATTCTAAAGTGGCTAAATTTGAGCCCCGGTGACATGAGTGTGCCGCGGCCTCTCGTCTATGTGCTTACCACACTTCACCTTGAGGCAGCGCTGTCCCTCGCTCCCAGGTGTCAGTGTCTGTAGCCATTTGCTTTAAGTGCACAACAGTTAACAGCTGCCAATATACAGCCAGGGCCAGGGATCAGACGGCTCTGCAACAGCCCCATAAAGGGCCCCCGGAGTGGACTGACGAGAAATCTCACACCTATCGCCCACACTAGCCATGCACCATGCCCTTTTGATGCTTAACTGGTCACTTTCAGGAGTTTGTGTGTATATTACATCGACTGCAAACCATCGACACTGAACATAATTGAACACAATAAGACTAGTCACGTGCCCACTGACAAGAAATGTTAAGTTTATGTGTAACATTTCTTGTGATAAAGCAATAACCTCTTCCTGAATATAAGTATGTTCAACAACTTCTCTGTAATAAATACCAATGATTGTCTTTTGTCCTTATCCCTCATAATTACAGGCCAGGGCGTGTGAATGAGCTGTGTAATTTATTTTACATTTGAATGATTTCAAACTATTTTAGTGCAGCCTAAACATATTTTTAAATGTAATATTTTTACTGCAGCAGCAGCAGCAGCAGCAGCAGCACATGCAGCACATGCAGCAGCAGCAGCAGCAGCACGTGCAGCAGCAGCAGCAGCACATGCAGCAGCAGCAGCACATGCAGCATCAGCAGCAGCACATGCAGCAGCAGCAGCAGCAGCAGCACATGCAGCAGCAGCAGCAGCACATGCAGCAGCAGCAGCACATGCAGCAGCAGCAGCACATGCAGCAGCAGCAGCACATGCAGCAGCAGCAGCAGCAGCACATGCAGCAGCAGCAGCACATGCAGCAGCAGCAGCACATGCAGCAGCAGCAGCAGCAGCAGCAGCAGCAGCACATGCAGCAGCAGCAGCAGCAGCAGCACATGCAGCAGCAGCAGCACATGCAGCAGCAGCAGCACATGCAGCAGCAGCAGCAGCAGCACATGCAGCAGCAGCAGCAGCAGCACATGCAGCAGCAGCAGCACATGCAGCAGCAGCAGCACATGCAGCAGCACATGCAGCAGCAGCAGCACATGCAGCAGCACATGCAGCAGCAGCAGCACATGCAGCAGCACATGCAGCAGCAGCAGCACATGCAGCAGCACATGCAGCAGCAGCAGCACATGCAGCAGCAGCAGCAGCAGCACATGCAGCAGCAGCAGCAGCAGCAGCAGCAGCACATGCAGCAGCAGCAGCAGCAGCAGCAGCACATGCAGCAGCAGCAGCAGCAGCAGCAGCACATGCAGCAGCAGCAGCAGCAGCAGCAGCACATGCAGCAGCAGCAGCAGCAGCAGCAGCAGCAGCAGCACATAAAGCAGCAGCAGCACATGCAGCAGCAGCAGCAGCACATGCAGCAGCAGCACATGCAGCAGCAGCAGCAGCACATGCAGCAGCAGCACATGCAGCAGCAGCACATGCAGCAGCAGCACATGCAGCAGCAGCAGCAGCAGCACATGCAGCAGCAGCACATGCAGCAGCAGCAGCAGCAGCAGCAGCACATGCAGCAGCAGCAGCAGCAGCAGCACATGCAGCAGCAGCAGCACATGCAGCAGCAGCAGCACATGCAGCAGCAGCAGCAGCACATGCAGCAGCAGCAGCAGCACATGCAGCAGCAGCAGCAGCACATGCAGCAGCAGCAGCAGCACATGCAGCAGCAGCAGCAGCAGCAGCAGCAGCAGCACATGCAGCAGCACATGCAGCAGCAGCAGCAGCACATGCAGCAGCAGCAGCAGCACATGCAGCAGCAGCAGCAGCACATGCAGCAGCAGCAGCAGCACATGCAGCAGCAGCAGCAGCAGCAGCACATGCAGCAGCAGCAGCAGCAGCACATGCAGCAGCAGCACATGCAGCAGCAGCAGCAGCAGCAGCACATGCAGCAGCACATGCAGCAGCACATGCAGCAGCAGCAGCACATGCAGCAGCAGCAGCAGCAGCACATGCAGCAGCAGCAGCACATGCAGCAGCAGCAGCACATGCAGCAGCAGCAGCACATGCAGCAGCAGCAGCACATGCAGCAGCAGCAGCAGCAGCAGCAGCAGCACATGCAGCAGCACATGCAGCAGCACATGCAGCAGCACATGCAGCAGCACATGCAGCAGCAGCAGCAGCAGCACATGCAGCAGCAGCAGCAGCAGCACATGCAGCAGCAGCAGCAGCAGCAGCACATGCAGCAGCAGCAGCAGCAGCACATGCAGCAGCAGCAGCAGCACATGCAGCAGCAGCAGCAGCAGCACATGCAGCAGCAGCAGCAGCAGCACATGCAGCAGCAGCAGCAGCAGCACATGCAGCAGCAGCAGCAGCAGCAGCACATGCAGCAGCAGCAGCAGCAGCAGCACATGCAGCAGCAGCAGCACATGCAGCAGCAGCAGCACATGCAGCAGCAGCAGCACATGCAGCAGCAGCAGCACATGCAGCAGCAGCAGCACATGCAGCAGCAGCAGCAGCACATGCAGCAGCAGCAGCAGCACATGCAGCAGCAGCAGCACATGCAGCAGCAGCAGCAGCAGCACATGCAGCAGCAGCAGCAGCAGCAGCACATGCAGCAGCAGCAGCAGCAGCAGCACATGCAGCAGCAGCAGCACATGCAGCAGCAGCAGCAGCAGCAGCACATGCAGCAGCAGCAGCAGCAGCACATGCAGCAGCAGCAGCAGCAGCACATGCAGCAGCAGCAGCAGCAGCAGCAGCAGCACATGCAGCAGCAGCACATGCAGCAGCAGCAGCAGCAGCAGCAGCACATGCAGCAGCAGCAGCAGCACATGCAGCAGCAGCAGCAGCACATGCAGCAGCAGCACATGCAGCAGCAGCAGCAGCAGCAGCACATGCAGCAGCAGCAGCAGCAGCACATGCAGCAGCAGCAGCAGCAGCACATGCAGCAGCAGCAGCAGCAGCACATGCAGCAGCAGCAGCAGCAGCAGCACATGCAGCAGCACATGCAGCAGCAGCAGCACATGCAGCAGCAGCAGCAGCATTAGCAGCAGCTTCAGCAGCAGCAGCAGCAGCAGCAGCTTCAGCAGCAGCAGCAGCATTAGCAGCAGCAGCAGCTTCAGCAGCAGCTTCTTCAGCATTAGCAGCAGCAGCTTCTTCAGCATTAGCAGCAGCAGCTTCTTCAGCATTAGCAGCAGCAGCTTCTTCAGCAGCAGCAGCAGCAGCAGCAGCAGCTTCAGCAGCAGCAGCAGCAGCAGCAGCAGCTTCAGCAGCAGCAGCAGCAGCAGCTTCAGCAGCAGCTTCAGCAGCAGCAGCAGCAGCAGCAGCTACAGCAGCAGCAGCAGCAGCTACAGCAGCAGCAGCAGCAGCAGCTACAGCAGCAGCAGCAGCAGCAGCAGCATTAGCAGCAGCAGCATTAGCAGCAGCTTCAGCAGCAGCAGCTTCAGCAGCAGCATTAGCAGCAGCAGCTTCTTCAGCATTAGCAGCAGCAGCTTCTTCAGCATTAGCAGCAGCAGCTTCTTCAGCATTAGCAGCAGCTTCAGCAGCTTCAGCAGCTTCAGCAGCAGCAGCAGCAGCAGCTTCAGCAGCAGCTTCAGCAGCAGCAGCAGCTTCAGCAGCTTCAGCAGCAGCAGCAGCAGCTACAGCAGCAGCTTCAGCAGCTTCAGCAGCAGCAGCAGCATTAGCAGCAGCATTAACAGCAGCATTAACAGCAGCATTAGCAGCAGCTTCAGCAGCAGCAGCTTCAGCAGCAGCAGCTTCAGCAGCAGCAGCACAGCTTCAGCAGCAGCAGCAGCAGCAGCTTCAGCAGCTTCAGCAGCTTCAGCAGCAGCAGCAGCAGCAGCACAGCTTCAGCAGCAGCAGCAGCACAGCTTCAGCAGCAGCAGCAGCTTCAGCAGCAGCAGCAGCAGCAGCACAGCTTCAGCAGCAGCAGCAGCTTCAGCAGCAGCAGCAGCTTCAGCAGCAGCTTCAGCAGCAGCAGCTTCAGCAGCAGCTTCAGCAGCAGCAGCAGCAGCAGCCACAGCAGTAGCCACAGCAGCAGCAGCATCAGGAGCAGCATCAGCAGCATCAGCAGCAGCAGCAGCAGCTTCAGCAGCAGCAGCAGCAGCAGCTTCAGCAGCAGCAGCAGCTTCAGCAGCAGCAGCAGCAACAGCAGCAGCAGCAGCAGCCACAGCAGCAGCAGCAGCAGCAGCCACAGCAGCAGCCACAGCAGCATCAGCAGCAGCAGCAGCAGCTTCAGCAGCAGCTTCAGCAGCAGCAGCAGCAGCAGCAGCAGCTTCAGCAGCAGCAGCAGCAGCAGCAACAGCAGCAGCAGCCACAGCAGCAGCAGCAGCAGCAGCAGCCACAGCAGCAGCAGCAGCAGCAGCAGCCACAGCAGCAGCCACAGCAGCAGCAGCATCAGCAGCATCAGCAGCAGCAGCTTCAGCAGCAGCTTCAGCAGCAGCAGCAGCATCAGCAGCATCAGCAGCAGCAGCAGCAGCATCAGCAGCATCAGCAGCAGCAGCAGCTTCAGCAGCAGTGAAAGGGCAGGGCTCACATTTGGTTCAGCCTCCTGCTTAGAAAAACAAACCTCCACGTTGAGCGTGATCGGCAAAGGAGCAGATGACGACTTCACAGCACTTCATAAGAAACTCCTGGAAGTGGCTAATGAAGACTAATGACTTCCCTCGTGTCACAGACTTCACACCGAGTGAAGAGGCCTTTGAGCACAGACTCAGTGTGGTCCGGACTGACCTGACAACACAACACTGACAGGAACCATGGCCAGGTTATAGCAAGGTTTAAATTCACTTACAAGTTAAAATTATAATTGTTGCCATTTTTACATAATCCTATATTTAGTATAAGACACATTGGTCTATTATTGCATTTAATGTATTCATTCATTTCTATTCTTACAAGTTTATCAGACCTGTATAAATTAGCTACTGAGAATAAACTATTTTCTTAAGGGCTCAATATGGTCTACGATGTCAACAGTCTGTTTTTTGTACTTGTACAAACTTATTTGTATTGTTCACAAAAAAGTGTTCATGACCAAGCTTGTGGATGAGGAATTAGATATTATGTGAATACGAGCCTTTTACAGGTCTGTTCGTTCATGTGTTTGACTGTGGATAAAAAGATATTTAGTTTTCGACCCTGAAAAAACGAATGTAAAGGATGACTAATGTGAATTGTTTATTTACTTATATATGTTTAGAATGTAAATGTCTTTATTGAAAAGTTCAACTAAAAGCGGGTTGTCTTTTGATGCACTATAACTTTTCTGATGGAATTTGCCACCTGCTAGTTTCCATGGAGATGACAATACTTTGCCTAGAATGTTCTGCAGTATGGCATTTTAAACCTATTCATATGGTTTTTAGTCATAGGTGTTTTGATTGTGAAAAATTCCCTTGTAAGACATTCTTTCTATGAGCGGGGACATCTCTCCACAGATCTGACTGATAATCAGGCATCCCCTGCTGCCTCCATGGAGATAGAACAGTTTGATATCACGTAACATTCCAAGCAATAAAACGTCTATGGCATTTTTTACAGTCTATTCGGGAGAGTGATCCCAGTAGAAAATAAACATGTTGTGAGTATTTGTATTTGGTCTGAAGCAGCACACAGAAGACCTCAATGTTTCTCAAATATATTTTTGGTTTGACATCTATTATGCATTCGATTGAGACAGAACAATCCTCACTGTCACTGCATACATCCCAGAAGCTCAGCAACAATAGAAAACTATTATACAACAAGAAAAATAATGACATATTCAGGGTCATAGTTTACAATTGTTATTCGGTGCCTTTTTCTACAAAACTATTTTGACAGCCTCCCAGAAACATCATGAGTAAACATCTTTCCATTTATACAAAACGATCAGTAAAAACATTCGTCTGTGTTCGCCGAGTTGGGCTTGAACTGATTCAATAGTATTTGGAGCGTATACTTTCAGTCAGTTCCTCTGAACCCAGGAAACGCAGCATCAGAAGAAAGGCATTGAACGACCTTTGAACTCTAACACACGCCCGTTACTCCAACCATTAAAGCCAAACAAAGTGGAAAAAACATTTGGACAATAATGATATGTACAGAGCTAATTCACCATCAACCACATCAGTCAGATCAGTGCTGGTGACAGGACTCATTCCTGGAAAAACTCTTGAAGCTACAAATGCACAAAAATATATGGGACAAATATTACAGGAGATACAGTGGTGTACAAAAACAGCCAAAGCGCAAGTGCGGACTGAAGAACAAATGTTGAATGTAAACATTTTAAATTTGCTACAGGTCGAAGAGTGGTCTTAGCGCTTCGCAGATGCACTCGAAATTCAGTCCTTATGTCATTTTTCCATCACGCTGAAACGAAAGAGTCCAAGAGAGTGGGCAGGTCCATGCTGCTGCAAAGATGATTCTATAGAGGCACCAAAACTGTGGTATATACCCAGAGATGGGGGGGGGATGCATGCCCCCAAGAACAGAGAGTTAAGACGCTCGCCTGATTTAATTGGACGCAGATATTAGGAGTGTGCCGTGATGTGGACAGTCCCGAAATCGGACAAAGAAATGCAGCGGTGTTCAGAGTGTAGATCACGATGCTTTGCTGTGGCCATTCGGCAAATAAGACACAAAGAGATGACAACCGATTCACAACATGAATATACTCAAACGTTTGCATGCCTAAAGTGTAAACGGTGCATCGAAGACTTTCTGGAAAATCAAATCATGTCATGTGCGGCGTCTATGAGAACTGCAATGGCTGCAACGGTCCGTGGGAGCGAGTTGTCGTGTCGGGCCGGTCAGGTGGGAATAAAGCCAGTGTGTGTTACTGCGGGGCTCAGATGTCCATGTAGTCGTCCTCCTCGTCCGACTCGCTCTCCAGGGACGACTCCTGGCTCGATGTCTCCTGCACCTCGAGCGCCGGCTGGGTCAGAGTGTCCTTCTTCACTGTGGCGGCCGACTGAGACGCCAGGATCACATTCTGTTCAGGAGCAGACAGCAGGGGGCAGTCTTCAGTTAGCCATTTGTTACGCTGCCCTAATGTACAATTAGACTTTAATATAACAGAATTGTATAATGAGGCATACTTGTTTTGAATTTGAGTATATTGGGGAATATTTTGATTTGAAAATGTGGTGTAAAAGGTCATCCACACCACCAATGCAAGAAGAAAGTCACGATAACAAATTTGAAAGTGCCATAGAAAGAAATCACGATAAACGATAATATTGAAGTAACCCAAGAGCAGGTTGATTCCAATAAATGTATAATAGCATTAAAAACATGAGCTACAACAAATAAATTACAGAATGAAACACTACGGTAGTAAGTTCGTGTCTATAATGAGTCACGTCATCAACCTTCTACAACTAAAATATTACTGTACCGCAAAGAAATGACCAAAAATGTCCTGCGTGAAAAAAAAGTACAAACAATAAATACTGAACACTAAAACAGTGTTCCGTGTATAAAAGTACAAGCCGATATGGTTGTATTTCATCTACCAGTTTCGTGTGATAAAACTACTCCTACAAAAATAAATAAGTAAAAATAACATAATTCTTAAATGGAAACGTACACAACGCATCATTGTTCAAAAGTCTTAGCTCTTGTTTGTACAAATGATAGCTTAATTCTTCACATACACTTCATAGAACTTGAATAATTCCACAAACCATTATAAAGTACCCTCGTTGAAGCGTCTTTACCTTTAGTCGGAGTTTGGTTTCCTCTGAGATGCTGCCTTTGGGGGAGAGCAGTGTAGGCGTTGGGGGCGTGACTGTGATCTCTGGGGGGAACTTTGCGACTGTGGCGGGGATGAAGAGCTTTGGCATGTTCGGGGGGACGCGGGAGCGAATTCTGTTCGGGTCTGGAAGCTTTGACGGGTCAATGCTGGCATACTGCTGCGGGTCTGAGGACACGGAGGAGAAAGCACATGTCTGAGGAGGAACACTCATTGAAGATCAGGCTGATTACCACACTGAACATTTCCTTTTGTGGCAAATACACATACGAGTAACGCATACCAAAGTGTTGCGGTGCAGGGGGAGATAAATTTAAAAACAAAGCCCTACAAAGTCCAGCTTTTTCTTATGAACCAGTAGATCTGACAATATTTGAAATGTTAGAATTCATCGTTTATTTACCGTTTTTGATGCACTTGTTTTTGTGTAACTTATCGGTTGACGGGGTCCACAACCTGCTGGTCTTTTGGAACGCTCCACAGCACAACATTAAACTCATCCATCTCGTATTTATTCAATGACGGGCATTTTTATAGCCAAGACAGACAATATTCCGGCGCAAAAACTCTGAACTTTGCATGTCGTGGCGTTGAAGTTTGCAGAGGTTTGTGTGTGAAGTTCTATAAATGCCGCCGTAGCGTTGGCTTTGTCCCACCCACCTGTACAAACTTGTGCGGTGCTACATGTGGGCCTCTCCTCACTGAACCAGGCGGCTGCTGTGGGCGCTGCCGAGTCCTGTCCCGGAGACACAGAGGCCAGTTTCATCTGCTGACACAGGTGGGACTCCTGCTGCCGGTATCCGAGGCCCTCAGAATGCTCCTCCCGCTCCTCTGCTGCATCAAACAAACCGTTACATACAGTTAAACAATATATTTTATTGTGGCGGGGGATGTGCACTGAAACAACAAATAACTGCCGCAATTAATAAACTTTATAAGAATTTTGGAGATTGTGGTTGTGATTTTTGCACGATTTACAAATAATTGAAGGCAGAACAAAACCAGAGCCTTTTACCGGATGAATAAAACTCCAGATTGATGAGAAAGTCAATATTTTATACTCATATTTGCATACAGCATAATTAAGCATTTTCAATCTGCATTTCAAAGATAAACATGTTACGAAAAATTCAAAAGTTACAAAACTGCTATGCCTTAGATTTACTCGGCACGATGACTGTAAGAAAATAAAATTGAATACTCACTGTGTTGCTAGGAAACCGTTACATAACAGAGTCACAGTGGGGCTTGACTACCAGTGTGGAGTATGCAACTGTGTATTCAAATGAGCCGACAGTATTTAAATAGAAAACGTGTTTCCCACAACACAGTGAGGCCAGTGTGGTGTTGGTAGCGATGGGAGATAATGAAAAGTGGTCAGATGGACTGGAGGCAGACCTGAGGCTACGGTGAGTCACAGAAAGACCGAACACCCCCAGGAGCACCCACTCGACAACCAACTGACCATTACTCATACATGGCATACAGTAAACCCTAGACTGTATCATTTAATACTGCTGATATAGACATTAAACAAACAAGTACAGCTTAAGTAACCACAATTAACTATATTGTATTTTGTGAACAGCATTTTGTCCGAGCAATGCTTTTTGGGGGTTAAAGCTGTACAAAAGACAATTTAAATTTGTATTTTTTTATCGATTGGTTTTGGCAAAAAAAAGTAAAAAAGAAAATGTCTTATTTTTTTTCTGGGCACAATTAAATGAAAACACGGTTTTGGATGCTGGCAGCACCTAAAAGGCAAACTAACACCCAGGGTCTATTATGTAACAAGAATAAAGACCAACAGAGCCCTCTGCTGGTCACTGAAGAGAGACAATAGTGCGTACCTGTGTGTGAATGGAAGGCCATGGCTGCTGTGGGGGGCCCCGCTGCTCTCCTGAGCGGCTCGTGGAAGCCCAGCGTGGGGGTCCTGGGAAGCTTGTTCAAGGGCTCATAGACCACTTTGGCTGGATCCGGAGTGGACAGGGGGTGGCAGGCGCTGTGGCAGCCGCTGTGGCTGAGCAGGACGGGCGTAGGCAGTGAGGCAGGGAAGAAGAGGTCTCGATGCTCCTTGGTGAACTTTGGAGTGGATGGGGCATCGGCAGAAGACGGCTGGAGACACAAAGGAGCAGAGTTCAACAGGTGGAATAAACCGGAGAATCCCACTGTGGCACTAACGTCCTTTAGTCAGTGCTGCAGAGACGTGATTACCCTGGTTCCAACGGCACAGCTCAGAGCGTGACCACTACACAATTAAACATCAGCAGTATTCACTTGAGTCAGCCCACTGCTGCCCTCCCCGACCGCTCTGAGGCGCAGCCTCGTGAGCTGGTCCTGCAGCAGCTTTCACCCCTCTACATTCTCTCTGAGCCACTTTCCTGGGTGTCCTTTTGAGGACCACTTATAAACACAAAAGCAGCACAAACAACCTGTGACAACAGCGCCCTGCTCCCAGCCGCTGTCATGGCAACGCAAAGGAGGGCCTGTAAAAGAAATAACAAATGTTCTCTGCATTTTCATCTGAAAATTAAAAGAAATTCTGACAAATAACCTCCCACTGTACAAGCAGAAAACAGATAACCATCAAGCCAACTGCATTCGACCACAAGCCACTAATTAAAATGATTATATTCTGCTTGACAGTTCTGTGCCAGTGTTGATACTGATAGAGATATCCACATTAGTGTGAATGATCTTTGACAGACGCAGTATCAACAGTGTTTGTCACGCTCCAGAGCGCTCTGCTGGGAGGTTCAGTCAAACCCAGCATCAGCCACAGCCTGATGAGGTGACCAGTGGGAATTAGCAAACAAGACAAATCAAACAGACCAACCACACACACACACTGCACCAGATCCTCCAGTCCAACAGCGAGCAGCGCCAAGTGTGCACACCAAACAGCTTTGAAGAATCCTGCCTCATGAATTAAACATCGCCAGTGAAAAACAGTGACAAGTGGGCCAAACCCTGCTCTTGAAAAAGACAGTACCTGAGAAAATACCTCTACAGTGACGAAGTCGGCATGGAGAAGACACATGGGGCGAGTAAAGTTTATAGTTTGCTCATCCATTCCTTTTTGCCCAAATGATGAAAATATATCACAGCACTTATATACAGTTGATAGTTGATCATGTATTGTGTAGCCAAGTTCGGAGCCTTCACAAATGTTAACTTATGTTGGGCATGTGACTAGTTGAGAACTTTGATTTTCTAAATATCATCAATATATTTCTTCATGCCATTTTTTCCCCAGCTTACTAGAAGCACTAACTAGGGTTGTGTTCAAAATATCGATATGGCAATATATCGTCACAGACTCCTTATGGATTTTTTTTTAATTAAAAAAATAACAAAAAAACTTTTTTCTTCTTTTTAAAAAAAGATTTTTGTGGCCCGTAGGCTTCAAACGAGGTGGAATAGTACTTTTGATCTGCTGTTTGTGCCGTGCTCCTCTCGGCCGAGGTGAGAAGGAGCTGTGGACCTGATCAGAAGCTGATCTGTGCAGAAGATGCTGCTGCATCATGTTCAGACCATGAAACATGCAATACTTTACTAGAATGTGTTCCTTATATTTCTATTTGGATCAGTTGGCTGGATGTATGAAGTTATTAGAGCATAATGGATTTATAAATAAGTGCTTTGTGGATAAACATGACATTTAATACATTTTCTTATCCAGAGTAAAAACATTACCCATCTGGTAGATTTTTAAGACCCTTTTTTCAAAAATGTATCGGGTTACGTAAAATAATGAGAGAATTGAATCAGGATATGTATTGTATCGTAACCCCTGTATTGGGATACGTATCGTATTGCGAGGGTCTTGGCAATATCCAGCCCTAGCACTAACCATTTGTGTTTTTACGATGGCCAGTTAATCATACAATAAATCAGTGAGATAGAAGATGCATTTTCCTTCAGCAATATTTTCTGAGATGGGGAAAATTGTGGCGACAGCCAGCTGTGGGCAGGAAGACCCCGGAGGACTTTGTGGGCTGCAGGCCTGTGGGCAGAAGGAGCTAAACCAAGTAAAGACTGAAAGAAGACAATAAGAACAGAGCTAATTAAGTATATAATGGCTCTGCCAGCTAATTGGATCAATTGTGACTTATCAATTATTGAACAAATGATGTGAACGATAGGCAGACTTTAAAACATGAGCTGTAGATACATCTATATCTAAATAAAGGCACTGCTTGGATTTGTCTGGTAATCAGTAATAAATGAGTAAAATTAGACAGTAGTCCTACCTAAAAGATTTTATTGTACCACATCATCTAAACAGAGCATTTCACTCTCAAAATGCTGTACTTCTGGTGAGTCTCTAAAAGCACAGTAGGAGGTAGAGCGTTTAGCTACCAAGCTCTTATGTTAAAGAATCAGCTCCTGTCCATGTTAAAGAAGCCGTTTCTTTCTTCTTTTCACTTAACAGGCTTAAAACGTTCCTTTTTGAAATCGCTTATGGTCTGGCCAGTTTGGAACAGAAACAAAAATCAACAGTTTCCCAGCTGCGCTGCCCTGGCAGCAACTATGCTGAGGACCTATGGCAGCTTGAGCACTATCCTCTGCTTCTGACTACTTTTCCCTTCAACAATATTCTGTATTTTACTTCATCTGTGTCTGTGTCTGCTCATGGCTGTTCACATGTTTTTCTCCTTCTTCCCCTCGAGGAGTGGTTCTGTTTCAGACACTGCTGATGCTGCTCTTAAATGCCCCTTAAATGACCCAGACCTGTAGCTCAGGATGCTTCTCATCTGCCTGGGGGAACTCGCTCTACTCTAGATCAGGGGTTCCATAAATTTTCAGACCGGGATGACCAAAATAACAGACTCCCACAGTAAAATGAAAGACATCTGTAATAATTTCAAGCCCCCCCGGGGGCCCGACCCCACACTGCTCTAGAGGAGCAGCGCCTCATCTGTCTGGACAAACTCTTATCAGCAAATGAACATCTGCAGCCTGTGCGTCTATGGGAGGAGAATCTCTCCTTCACTGTTCTTCTTCCTGAGGTTTCTACATTTTCCACAGTTTTGTTGTTGTAGTTCTTCATCGTGGAGGGGGTCTAAGGACCGGGGATGCTGGGACAGTAATACATTACTGCTAAATTCCCGTGAATATTGTTCAATCTGCTTCTCTATTTCATTGTCGCCCTTTGAGGCAACTCTTGTTGCAATTTTGAGTGTTACAAATAAAACCTTTTTTTTTTTTAAAGTGTCCTAGTCTACATACCGTTACATAAAGTTCCCCAATGATAAAGTAAGTAACGCCAGGTTTGGGTGAATTCATCGTTTTTCTCCCGCTCAAACATGCTCAAAAGCCACAGAGAGAGATAACGTGGGGGTTTTAAATTGAGAAAATATTAAAGCTATGGACTTTACTTATATGCTACAGTTGGCTAAGCGATGGTCCATAAACTGGAGGGATGGTGGATCAAAAAACAAACCCACAAAACAACCGTATTTGCTGTGGCAAGAAGAAAACAACCTGCAAACCCAACAAACTATGTAAAACATGCAAATTAAACACGCTTGTACAATGAGGAACTGGAGCACCACTTCAGTGTAATATGGATTAGAGTCTTTACCTGTCTTTGGGTAGATGTTGCCATTTGTATCTGGCAAAACTTCACAGCTTGGTCCAAAGCAACATCCTCATCGACCTGTCACAAAAAAGCCGGCAGAGAAATAGATTATCACTTAATTTGAATGTTTGAAAGAGCTTTAATACAATCCTCCATTGTGATGTTTGATTTAATGAAAATGGTACAAAACATCTGGAACACAAGGCAAAAGTCCAGTTCCTGTCCATCTCTATCAAATCTGGTCCATTCAAATCGACAATGCTAAAGCTGTGATATTGTGTGGAGGCACATTTTACAGTAGACATTAAACTAATCCACACAGCTGTTCATTTCAGTGGCATGTTAAGCACAATAAAGACACCCAAAATGTACATTTATTTATAACCTACATGTTTTTTATAACCCAGTCATTTTACAAAGCTCCCAGAACTATTGTCAACAAACCCAGGCCAAATAAAAAGGTCGGCAAAATGAATCACAACCAAATCCAAATTTTAATTGATGCAATGATTAAATTGCAAAGGCTGCAATTATATGGGTAATAAATATCTCTGTTTGCGCATGTATAAAACCTGCTACAACAGTAGAAAAAACTTCTACAAATGGGATTGTTGTATTTGTTCGGCAGTTTATATTTCTCTCTCAAAAAAAGATTAATCTCCAGGAAATGATTAAAATGTGCACTAAACAGAATGTATTTTGGCATTTAAATTTAATTTAAATTATGAATATAATTATAATTGCCATACTTTCTTAAAAATATTTCTTCCCAAAATTGTACATTGTTTGAGCCACAAGAAGCAGATAGTGGGGTTATATTCAGAGCATATTATTGAGAGCATGGACGAAGGGATTTCTATTGTGTAGGCATTCATTATTCATTACACTATCCATCTGATGGATAGTGCAAAGCACAAACTGCTGCTCCTGAGCACAGCAGCACAGAAGCCGCTCTCCAGGAGAATCCCTGGCATGATGAGCCATTTGATGACAGGAAACACACTGTAGCTGCAGGTGGCTTCTACTCTCTCCAATGTGTAAAAACCCGGCCCATCATTAAAAAGGCAACGTGTACGACCAACATTGATCTGGCGCTCAATATGGCTTCATAAGCTGTTGGCAGCTCTGCACCTGTGAAATGAATGCTACTGAGCACAGAAAATGTCAAATATATTTGCTTCGAAAAGACAGGACAAATTGTTTTCAAATACAGCCTAGTTACCAAATCAACAAGGAATTTATAGAAACTAAGGCCCAAAGTCACTGGGATAGGCTCCAGTCGCCCGCCCCCCGAAAGGGAACATGTGGTAGAAAATGAATGAATGAATTTACAGAAAATCAAACTACACAGAAGTGATATCACTTCTCCTCAAAAAGCTGTGCCATTGGATGAACGCGAAAGCACAAAAAACATGTTGCAGTGTTTGGGTGCCTACCTTCTAGTGGGTGTCATGTTACTCATTCTGTTAAAAGGGGCATTTGCAAATGCATTTTTAGAGCTTTGTAGAAGGAGATGTTTGGACATGTTTCTGCTTACAAAGCAGATACAGCTGGTGTGGTGACAGTTGATGGGATTACCTGTTTCATAAGCATGTATGTCTCTGACATGATCTTTTCTATGCGTCCCAGGTCATAGGTCACGACCTTCTGGCCTTGCTGCCACACTCGGTAGGCGTCGAGCAGGAGGGTTTTTCCAGACTCCACATCGTCTATGAGCTTCCTCTTCCGGTTGGGCCTGTGTGAGCCTGTTTGGTCCGGAGCAGCTGTGGCTTTGGGAGCAGAGGCCTGAAGCTGCTGTTGTCTGGAGCTGATGCTGAGCTCTTCCAGAGACAGCTCTGGAGCGCGGCTGTTGTCAGTGCCTTTCTGCTGAGGTTCTGCTGTGCTCAGAAGAATATCAGGCTCAGTCTTGTTGCCCTGAGAGTCTGCGACACCGAAAGTCCTTCTCCAGAGACCAGAATCCAGATCCATGGGCTCCTCAGGGGCCCGTCTCTGAGACACATTCCCAACGGCGTCCACCTTCCCTTGGTCGCCCTCAGTCTTACTCCATGTGTCAGAGGCCTGGGATGCTTCCCGAGGCCCACTGTCAGGGGCTGTAGTGCATACTCCTTCTGAGAGTCCAGGCTTCTTGGGCAGGCCATGTTTGCTGTCCACTGAACTGGCCTTGTTGGATGACTCAGTCGTGGTCATCTCCCCCATCGAGGGGGCAGCCGCTTTGGGAAGCTGCTCTGAAACCTGAGAGAGAACAGAAGCTGTCAAACATGAAGCATATGCATGCCAGACAAATACAGCAGTGTTTGCACTTCCTCACCCCTGTGAGACTGTTCAGGTTGTCCTCCAACACTTTAACTGTTAGGAAAAACGCTCTCTTGGCCAAGATCTGGCGATCAACATCCCGTAAATACTTCCTACGAGAAAAGCCAAATAGAGAGAGAGTGAGATTCAGGGTAATAAGGAAAACATTCACTCATAAGCTTTGAACCACAGTAAAAGTAAACTTTCTTACTTTCCCTGATCCGGGGTCCTCTGCAACATGAAGGAGACTTTCACCAGAGTATCGTGATCCTTTAGCTGATACAGCACCTCCAGCAAGAGGACAATGGATCGGTTCATATGAGAAGCAAAACTTCCTGGGCGGTCTATCTCATCTACTGGAATACGCCAGATGCCCTGAGGGTTGATAAAACAAAGATCCTAAGCATTAGCAGGCCAAAAGGTGAGAATCAGAGATACAGTACATAATACAGTAATGTCCTTAAATTAATTTACAGAATAAGCAGTTTTTCTATGATGGCATTTAAAACCATCCCTAATTTTGCACTCGACCTGTAAACATGTAAGCTGTGCCTCATTTTAATTCAATGGTGTAATAGGAGTTAAACATATGGCATTCAAAGAAGAAACTCTGAACTCAGGGATGGCACAGCCGCAGAGGAGATGGGAGCTGTAGTGCCTTCTCTCCGGGAACACGATAGGCAGCCTCATTAGAGCTCAGTTCAGTTCAAGCAATGCAACAGACCACGAGGCTGGCTTCCAAACGCATGTGCGCTGACAGTACGAGGGGGTTTTGATGTAGAAGCCACCTTTTCCTGTCAGAAGTAAGCTCTGGGCAGGTTAGCCAAACCTCGCACTGCACTTGAAAGAAATGTTGTGAACACAGTTGAAGTAGTCATGAAGTGGCACATGTTAAAGTTAGTATAACCCGTACAATTAAAACCCCGCACTGTAGCAGACATATTGGCCATGACAAAGCTTGAGAAAATCTTAACGCTGTAGTTGCAGACATTTTGCAGTGAATTAACTTTTGCCTTGATAAGAGTTGTTGAGGCCAGTGCTGCTGTGATGTGAATTTAGAAAAAATTAAAAATCCTCAGGACTTTCAAATGTATGATGTGATCGACAAGGGTAGTCCAGGTTTGAACTACTGGATGCACAGATTACCAAAAGCCTAACAGGAGCAGGTGCAGGGGTGGGCTTGCTCGCTCAGAAAAACATCTCAAATGGAGGAGAGTTGTTCTTCATCAGAGAATCATCCAACCACAGTAAATCTGTTTAGGGCCATGGCTTTATACAGATTACACTACTGCACAAGCTAAAGCAGATTTAAGACTTGAAAGACAACAAATGTAGGCATATTGTCTGTCAGTCTGTGCACCCTTTGCTCAGAGATGATCAACACTTTTAGTACCTTTTAAGCAAAAGTCATCTGGAGAATGACCAGATAAGTCAAAATAATGGAATCAAAAACCAGCAAGATCATAATATTTGTACATTTAATATAAATAAAGTGGACTAACCCTGAAAATTCTCAAAAGGTGTAAATGGAATTACAACCTAAAGAAAAGTGTTATTTAGTAATATGTTTACTTATTACTAAAGAAAATCTAACACATGATTCAACACACAAGTTAAATATTATCAGCAAGAATACTTTGTTGTTGTAATTCTGTTGCCGAGGATACATGTATCAAATGTTTAGTGTGTTATAGTATGAACCTCATGCAACACCTTAAAGAACTAGACACTACTACATGTCAAAGGGAAGAGGACTCACCATCACCAAAGAAAGCTACCAACAAAGCCTATCCGACAGTACTTTTGGACAGTTCCCTGCTGGCCGTAGTAGTCCCAATAGCCCTGGCAGTGCCTTCGCCCAGAGAGCCCCCCGCTCACAAGGCACAAGGCGCGTTGCATTTTGATGTTTGGGCAGCGAGCGTGGCAGAAGAAGAAGGAGAAGAAGGAGAAGAAGGAGAAGAAGAAGAAGAAGAAGAAGAAGAAGAAGAAGAAGAAGAGTGGGAAGCACAACTCCACACAGCAGAAAACCCAGAGAGAGGGGCAGCTGTCTCGGCGAGAGGGGCGTCAGCACAGGAGTCAGGCCCTATGAGCTCAATGTGCCGCTGACAGACAGGCTGAGCCGCTCCTCTGCTGCGTTCAGACCCTGCCATCTCAAAACAAAACACCCACGCACTCCAGCTCGCTTTCCCCTGACCCCGGAGTTCTCCCCCCCCTCCTCCCGAGCTTCTCACTATACGCCACCAACAGCCAATCCCCGCTGACCGGTGCCAGTCCATCAGCCTATCGCAGCCACGCAGGCAAACTCCCGCCTCTCCGTGCACTCCCACACAACGCACACGAACATGAGGAGAGTAATGAGGAAACTGCAGCACACAAGAGAAGAGTAGAGTGTAGAAGGAGCCAGGGGGAGGGGGAGAGTGTGAGCAACAGGAAAAGAACTGGCTCAACAAATGAACATGTAGGTACAGAGGAGCATGCACTGAAGCGCAATCCATACAAAGACACAGTATCGCATTACACACCGCTGACAACAACAACAACAACAACAGTGCTCACCTGCTTCCTCCCCTCAAACTCTAGTAGCAGTGTGTCCACAGCAACATAAACAAACTGGGCAAATGCACATTACTCCTCCTCCTGATTCCCGGTCAGACCACAGAATAACCACAGGATCAGATGAACGCCGCGCTCTTAAAAGGCAGTCAAGACTTAAAGTGACCGATGGCAACAGCACTCAAAAGCATTTCCACACAAGATATCAACTTCTTCAAAACATTCTCATTGGGCCAACACTCCTCCCACTTTGAAAGAACCTTCTGAGAGGTGCTCCACCTACTACGACACAACTAGATTTGAGTCATACATCACACCTAAATAAAGTCCTTAAGCAAACAATTTTGAGAAAGCTACTTCAAAATGTGAGTAATCTAACAACGTACCCTTTGAGAGGGTCAAATAGCTTATACGGGTTGTGTTAGTTAAATAATGTCTCGCGTTAACATCCATGGCATAAAGCTTTGTCTCTCATTTTGCTTCAAAGAAAGAGAGCATTGAGTGGGTGGAGGAATATGTAAGCAAGGGTATGTGTGTGGACGGGAGCACAGGGAGGTGAGGGAGGAGGACATAGGGACTCCTCACAGTGCAGCTGGGAGACAAGCATTATTACACAGATATTTTCCTTTTCAAATCCAGCCACAAAGCCAGGAAGAATAATGGTAAGAAAGGCACAAGAATAATTCTGAAATGTGTTAAAAGCAGAACAGTTTGTTCCTCAAGAGCAAAAGGAAGAAAACAATTTATGGTAATATGCTGGATTGGTACCAGATCACACAATGCAACTGCTGCAAGACATCCACGCCAGTGTAATGTTTCCCTCCCAAGCCTGGATAAAACAAACAGTTAGCGGTGAGTTTGTGAATTTTCACTGTGAATTATATTCTATAGTAGAATGACAATCATTGGATGCAAGAAGAGAACAGCCTTTTGTGTGTGAACAGGGCTCTAGTTTGCATTTTGACTGATTTATCAAATGTATAGCAAATCAGTTCAAATATTTACCGTTTGAGGTCTCAGGACATTTTCATCTTAGAATCTCATCGTGTCAACACAGAGACAGGAAAAAAGGCTTTCAACAACTTTTGTGGAACAAAATGTTGTGTTTTATTTTGTGTTGTGTTTTAACCATGAAAAAGAGAGCTTTTCTCATTGGGTTTACCCTGTATGAATAAATAAAAATAAATGAATGAGTTTGTGTGCCGTTATTGGCAAGGCGTGGTGTAAGTTATGGGGGAAAAAAAAAAAAAAAATATATATATATATATATATATATATATATATATATATATATATATATATATATATATATATATATATATATATATATATATATATATATATATATATATATATATATATATATATATATATATATATATATATATTGTAATTGTTGTAAATTTAAATTTAAAGTATAACATTAAACTATTAGAAAGGACCTCAAAAAGAGACATTTATAGGTCCATTTGAGCACATTCCTGATGCATTGTTTGAATATTTTTACAGTGATAATAACAGGTTTGTCATTCTCATACACAACGGTCATAACAAACAATTTATGGGAACTCAGGCGTAGCTGAGCGTCATTAGAAAAGGTGCTTTCCACAGTGCTTTGGAACCAGGACTGGGTTTGTACGAACAGTAAAGCTCCAACAGTTGGTGTGCGAAGCAGGAGCAGGTTTAAATCCAGAAGGGGCTCTGCAAGAACCCAGTGGGAGCCTCAAGCTGTGGAGCGCTCCTCCAGTGCTGGCTCACATCACCAATACAGTCTGTTAGCACAAGCACTCTATAGATACAGCAATTAGCTCTGCGCAAATTAAGACGAGCTAAATAAAATCCAAATCGTTTTAATCACCCCACTTAATGTGGCAATTTAGGCATTTGAGAGCCTTACAAATGAGGCATCTCATCACATGGCACAATTCTCAAAAGGCCCAAACTTGAAGATATGAAGAGTTACGTGGGTAAATAAGGACAGCCTAAGCTAAATCAAAGTGAAAATCAAGGCCCACAAGGAGGGAAATGATTAGCCTTGCTACAGCAATGTCAACTAAAAGAAGGTGGTCAATAAAAATGGGTTAAAATAAAAGTGGTTTTGGGGTCAGACCTACATCAAATGTAAATAGAAATTCACTGGATATTAACAGGGAAGAGGTGATTTGCTGCATTGATCCCAGGATGTAAAAGCCTATGGTTATCAAATTAATAAACTGTGTCTGGTAATTTAAAAGATGAATGAACCATTTATAGTACTCTTGGCAACATTAACACATCATAATCCAAATTTAGGACTAAATGTTTGAGTCCCATTGAGTTCAGTGCAG
Organism: Eucyclogobius newberryi; assembly: GCF_026437365.1. Classification (NCBI taxonomy): domain Eukaryota; kingdom Metazoa; phylum Chordata; class Actinopteri; order Gobiiformes; family Gobiidae; genus Eucyclogobius; species Eucyclogobius newberryi. The sequence continues at coordinate 14,596,719 of NW_027316278.1, read as the reverse complement.
TGTGAATAATCATAGTACACCAATCAATCTACTTCATCAAGCTCACAGCCAATTTATTAGTCACAAATTTGCAGACGCACTTCAGTGCTTCTCATGCTCAGGCGCTTCGGCAACAGCATCTGGCAGAGTGGAAGTAGAGCGATAAAAGATTATTACTCATCTACTATCATACATGTGAAGCCGTCCCTATTACACAGTGTAGCTCTTCTTAAAGGCAGGCACGGGTGGTGACTTGTGTAGTGAGTGAAATTCTTAGAGATCAACCCCAGACTTACATTAAACAGGTTTGTCTTGTTTCGTTCACAGAATAGTCCTTGTGCAGGCATGTGCTTCAGCTGTTGCCATGAGACACTGCTTCCTAGCAACACATCTCGGGCCCATTGTAGGTTCTGTGAGAGAAATAAATAAATGAGGAGGAAAACATACATTTGGTTTGATCATTTTAACTTTACTAAAAGCCCGGGAGATTGATACGTTTTCAATGCACAAACAAAGATGTGTAAAAATAATTATTTTTGGGAGAATTTGCTCTTTCTCAGTTCTATTTAAGTAAAACCATTGACTGTAAAAGCACGACTTGATCCATAATGGATCCTTGCTGAACAATGTTTTTTTCCCAAATATGAATTTTAATTGAAATTATTTCAAACAGATGGGGTACTTCCTCTGTTCTAAATAATTTAAATAAAAATATATTTGGGAAAAAACATTCTTTTATACTACTAGCATCATCCTGTGTTCAAAAGAATTGACTTGATGTAGACGTCTAAAGTATGACTCATCACTTTTCCTGCTCTACTCCTTTATTTTGTGGAAAAGCCTTTTTTACATAACCTTTTAGGATGACATTATCTTGTGTTTAAATATACCAGTTACCTTTACATCTACAAAAAACATGATTAACCTAATTAACTCAAATAATAATAAAAAACAATTATTATTATATTTTTTTTACCTTTTTAACCATTATATTTCATTGCAGAATCTAAATCATGACAAATGTGAAATGTAAATGTAAATTGGCATTAGAGAAGTAGTTAAAGGCTGCATTAAGTTCTTAACAAAGTGGGTGCTAACAGAAGGATGCTACTGCAGTGAAGCCTGTGCCAAACTGGCGGAGAGCGCGCTGTGCTGCAGCCCACGCACACCTCTGCCCACAGAAAGCTCCATAGCCTGCTTCAGCAACTTCCATCACTGCAGCACAAACCCAGGCTACCCCAAAAATCCACTTATTGTACCAAGCCTCCACATACAAGAGTTTTCAATCATGTTATACATGGTGTATACATGACTCACCTGGTGTGTGTTGCTGTTACTGTAGAAAAAGGCCAAACGATAGAGACTTTTGTAATGTTGCGGGAATCGACCAAGGCAGAGGAACAGAGCGCTGACACACATCTCCACCAGCATCTTCCTCTGCTCGGCCGGGTCGGAGGGTAAGGCCTTGGGAACCTCCATCACTTCGGGAGGGGGCTCGGGCCTCTTCTTGTTCTCGCTCACTGGGGTCTGAGGGGCGGCGGCCTGTTGGGAGGTGGGTGGTTTTGGAGGGGTGGCTGGGACAGGCAGAGCAGGCACAGGGCTAATGTCCACAAGAGCCTTGGGGGCTGTGCTGTGAGGGACTGTGACCACCTCCACCATTTCCTGAATAATCTTTTCTTCCACCAGAATACAGGCGTTGTCACTGTTCAGAGCTGAAAGTACAATTTAATATAATAAACGTTTTACATTATACAGCGATAAAAGGCATTCAGATACTTGGTCATAGCAGTAAATTAGATGTGTGGTTGCTGCTACCAGGGTGTCATGGGTTCCATTCAAGCCCTCAAACATGCTTGCTGAATGTCTACCCGTTCTCTTACCCTTCTGCTCTACAACTGTCTTGTCAAATAAAGCCATCTCCATGGAGATGTATTCAAATGCAGTATTTCTTTCTTAACAAAATACCTTAAAAACATGCATTCTTACTCTGAATGGGGTCACCTCTCCACAGATCTGACCTTAAACTTGACCGGGTGGCATCACTTGATTGTCTCCATGGAGATAAATAAATCTAATGCCATACTGTGGAAAATTCCAGTCACTGTGCTGCTAGCACTGAAGTTTGTTTGTGTAAAGTTCAGCTCCTCTGTCTGAACTGTAGTCATTATACGGCTGAGGAGCATGTGAATAAAGCCCAACAAAGGCCATTTGTCATAATATAGGAATTGAACATAAACTTAAAACAACAGTAAAGGCCTATTATAAGATAAGATAAGATAAGATATTCCTTTATTGTCCCACATGGGGAAATTTCATTGGTGCAACGCAGGTAGATACAGAGGTAGATACAGAAGAACAGATCACTTATAGGAAGTCTGAAAAACACTTTCAGTAGAAGATCTCCTATAAACAAATAAAAACTCCCATAGACAAATAAATAAATAAATACCATTGCATGTGATCCCGACAGTAATTGCACATGAATATGTGTCACGACAGCACATAGATTGCACATGAATTTCACAGTAATTGCAAATACGACAGAATTGCACATCAGTATTAGGTTAGGTCAGTATTGCGCCGGGATAACGTGACGATCTCCGGGTAAGACGACTGTTCTCCGCAGTTTCATGAGTTCCTCCTTTGTGGAAACGCGGTACGGCGCCGGCCGGGGGGCGGGGCCGGAGCCGGGGGCGGGGCCGGAGCCGGGGGGCGGGGCCGGAGCCGGGGGCGGGGCCGGAGCCGGGGGACTCAGAGCCAAGACACATCGCAACGACACGACGAAAACACTCAATCCAGCCGAATAAAGTCAAAACAAGTTAATTTAAAGCGATTCCAGTGCGTGTCCCGATCGTTCGTGAAGTTCCTCTTTCATATAAACGTGTATATAAACGTGTACCGACGACACGCCGTACTTTAGCGCGGCCGGAGGGCGCGGGGGGGGGGCTGGTGGGCTCGCTCGGAGCTAGCTCACGTCACAACAACACAACGAACGCAACGAAAAACGCTCAAATCCAGCCGAAAAAAGTCAAAAACAGTTGAATTAAAAAACTATTCCAGCGCGTGTCCCTATCGTACAGTAAAATAGAAAAAATATACTAACTATATTTACAAAATATAGGAGATAAAGCACAATAAGTGTGAGAAAGAAGAGAGAGCGTTTACACCGGGCTGCCAGCTGTACCAGCGCCTTATGACAAGAACATGTAGTACTATGGCACTTAACATACTTGTTTCGTCTGATGTGGGCTGGCCTTCCTTCACTGGCGTCGTGCTCTCGGAGGAGGTGGAGCTGGCTTTCCCGGGGGCAGGTCTGTGACTGCTGTCTTGAGAGCTGGTGGGGTCCGTGAAGGCGTCCTGGGTGGAGTTTGAATCAGAGAGCAGCACCACCTCACTGTCCTGACTGCGCTCTACACATTTCAAACAACAAGATCATGCTGCCAGTTGGCCAACAGAACATATAAACATACAGATTCTGAAATCAACATTTTATCAGTTAGGTAGATTTTTATAAGCTCTAAGTAATTGTAATGATTGGGTAAGTGATCTGCTTTAGAACTTCAAAAAGATTAAGTTAAATTGTCATTTTCTGCAGGGGTATAAAAATGTGAGGCGAAATAAGACTCATAAATCCTTATTAGTCCAACAGTGATGACACATTCATACTCTGGTCATAATGAAGGGATACCATTTTGTACCTTGTCAAAACCATGCCACCAACAGCTCTGTTAATTGCTACTGTTTGCAGGCTTAGCAAAAGCAGAACAAGGTTTTTGAAGACTGTGGAATGCACAAACGTGTAAGCTGACAAAAACAAAAACAAAACGGGTCAAGTTGCAGGATAAGATGAGCAGTACCATTTTTGGAAGCCAGCCACATTGAAGACCTGGGCAGGCAGTAATCATGGTCAAACTCTGGGAAGGCAGATATGGGAGCTTGTTTTACCATCAAGCATTTTAAGAGTCAACAATTATTGTGTTAAAAAGCTAAATATGATACAACTCCCCAGAGAACCTGATTCAGACAAGCCCCTTTTGGTCAGGTGTAAAAATGATTCTGTATCAATGGCAGTCTGTAACTGGATGCACTGTTCAAAGTTATTCAAGCTCAATAAACAGCTGAGTGAATCAGGTCCTTATTAATCTGGTCACCTCGTGCTCTTGTGAAGACTCACCGAAAAGACAGTAGAGAACATAAATGTGCATATGAAGCTACAGTGTAAGTTACAGTTATTGCGCCAAATCTGGCCCAGCAAAATCCCCAGTGAAATTCTGAAAACAATTGAAGATTATTAGACATTACAATAAGAGGGGCTCCGCTTTCATAAGAAGTTCAAAGGTTTGAAAAAAGGATCTCAAAGGATTGAAAAAGCCTGACTTTTAGAAAACAATGATAGAATGTTCTCTTGCAGTGTAAACCATTCATCCCATTATAACCACATGCATAAATGGCAAAGCAGGTGGTAAAAGCAAGCAGGCACAGAGGTAGCAGGCAGGTAGGTAGGAAGGAATCTGGACAGGGTGACCACAGGCAACATGGGCAATATGACATGTGACATGGAGGAGACTGATCATTACCACCAGAGCACTACCAACCAACCACTGAATAAAATGTTTGCATCAAAAACATGCATCTATAACAAGTCGTTTTTGTAAGCAAATAAGCAAATCAAACCAGGTAGTTTGTCAGACTTTACAAATCTGAACAAACAAAAGTTGACTTTCTTTTGACATTTGAACAAAAGTTTAAAATTAATTAAGACTTATTTGCTTTATGTTCTGGCAAGATCACTCTGCAATGTATTGTATTAAATATAATTTAGAATTTTTTTCCCCTTGCGGGTGTGGATATCTTTTCCTTTTCACAAAGTTTGGAACCACCAAAAGGAGACTCTTAAATGAGGTGATATAATTCCTAGCCATATTGCCCATTTCACCACATCCCAATCACCCACTTCAAAGGGGGATTATTGTAACTGAAACCAAAGCCATTACGCATGGTGATTAGCGTTCTGTGCGCCCCCCCCTGGAGGCCATGTGTCCCAGTGCGGACAGAGCATAGGGCCTAAACCCCAGAGACAGTGTCTAGGCCTGGGACTGTACCATCGGCCTGCTGCTCCTCATGCCGCTGTTGCTGCCACTGCTGCCGTCGGAGTGTTTTGCGTTTGGCGTAATCGTGGTCAGACGGCGTGGCCACATAAGGAGGGGATGTCAGACCTGGAGTGGCTGCAGACGGGAGCGACGAGCTTAGCACATTTCCTATGCAAACTGAGGAGCTGTTGAAATCCTCATCTGCCATTGAGGCTGGCTTCTCCCTGGAAAGATGAAAATACTCCAAATAACTTCTTACTACAGAAGGAGTAATAAAGCATGAAGACATTTATAACTAGACATTTGATTTCTCCAGTTTGGATGCATTTACATGAAAATACAAAGTAATAATTGTTAAAATATAATCGATAAAACTGTTTACTTTTCATTGGATCTCGGCACACTGGGCATACTCTTCTCTTCTCCCTTTGCAAAGGGTCCCGTGGCAGCCTCCACTAACAAATTGAACAAGAGCTCATGATCCAGATCAGACCTGCCACTCTCCAAAAGTTTTAAGATTGTTGCGCTGAGCCGGAAATGTAGCTGTGAGAACAAAAAGTACAGGCTGGTGTATAAACAAAATAAATTAAACCAAAACTACATTATAGATTAGCTTTACATACAACTATAGCTAAATGTATATTCTTGTCAAAAATAAATGTTAAAGAATTCTATGAATGGACCATAGCTAGTTTACCTCAAGTGCCTCCATAGCCAGGTCAGGAGGATTGTGGTAATGGATTTTCCGTGGATACCTGGCAGCTTCTTCATGTAAATAGTTTGCGGACTATAAAATAAGACAGATGACAATTATACTTATGTGGCAAATTATTTGTACAGATCTAGTACCTAAAGCTGGGTAAGCACCTCCCACACAGATGGTATAAAAGGTGGAGGATTTTTGTGAGGAATTCAAATAAACATTTAACCTGTTTTAAAGTGAACATTTTGGCATTCTTTAATTGTTGTTTTTTAAAATTATTATTTCAACTTTTCCAACATGAAATAATTTTAAAACATTTGGAAAACAGTTTAAAACTTTCCCTCCTTTCCATGGCATTTAGGCGTTGGTGCGCCCTCTGCTGTCAGCAGCGGGAAAGAACAATGAAAAAGTAAACACGTTCCAGGAGGCCATGTAGACTACCGCTTACACACAAGCATCAGGATTGTTGAGTTCTGGGTTGAATGCTGATTCCTCTATTGTAATCAAAATATTAGAAATAAAGGAAATAGAAAAATGTTACAAAAGTTTCAAAAGTTAAAATATATAATTAGGTAAAAAATTAAGTAAATAGGAGTTAAAGCCGATGTACCCAATTTTCACACAGCAAAACCAGAAGATGATGCTCAAAAAGAACATCATTAATATTTAAATGCATTAATTTTCGGGGCGGGTGCACAGCTTTAAAACAGCTTTTTTCAGATGGCAAATGAAACGGGTGGACCACCCAAGCATGGCCAATCAGAGCGCACCCCTTTCAGATTGAACTGTCGGGTCGACAAGACATAAAATACTATAATATTAGATGCAGACAGTGCGCAGCGGTTTAACTTTTTGTCACAAAGTTGTATTTAGACTGCTCTCAGCAGCAGCCCGAGTTCTTCTCTTCCACACTTGAATTTTTCTGAACCTGTGATAATACACAGAGAGCAGCTCTCAACCCCCTGTGTCTTGCCCACTGATATTTACTTACTACATTTCAGCAATATTATTTTCTGAAACTGACACTATTTTGGCTCGAACAAAACAATATCCTCTGCTCACCACTGTGAACTGCAACTCTCCAAAAGCGACAACGCAAATGGGCCGGCACAAATCAGCGCTGCAGTTTTCAAGCCAGAAGTAAGTGAACTTACTTTTCTAACTTTTGTTTTACATCAATGTTGCAATTTAAGATGTCCAAGATACAACATAATGATTTATGGGCCTAGTAGATTAGAATTACATAGAGGAGAAAAGCACAATAGGTCTTCTTTAACAGGTTTTAATACAATAATTATTACAGCTGTGAATTTAATTCACAGTGAGGATCCCACGTGGGTCGCATGTTTATTTTGAGAGTCTCGGCCTGAAAAAGTTTTAGAACTCCAGAGGCCTGTTTCATAAAACTCTTTATGGTCTAGACTCAAATGGCTAAGTATGACTTATTTTGTTGTCATTTGAGTTTCATAAAGCACACTCACTCAGTCTCTCAGTCGTTATGGCAATTTAGACGAGAAACTTAGGCAGACTTAAAGGCAGGCAGAGTCTAACCTCTGGGTAAACATTGCACTTTTATTATATTACTCAAGAGCAAAAAAATATTATTTAGTTTATGTTGGGTCGTAAAAGAGCCCCAATATTTTTATTTATTAAGTTATCTATTTGAAATTTGTTGAAACACTTGTGTATAATGGGTAAAGATGAAGATGTCTTACATTATCTTGCATTTGTCGTTTGTTAATAAATCCTGTCTTGTATGTGAATTAAATTTGGGAGCATTTGTTCCATTCTTTTGGACATAAGTGAGGTGAATATATGATCGTCCACGTTCAGAATTACATGAAGTCTAAACTCAAATAGCTGGACATAATTTATAAACTACTATACATGAGCAGCACATTAGTGATAAAATAGGCCTACAACTTGTGCTATAAAGTTTGCCTGTTCATTTAATTCCTCTCCTCTTCTCGCTCTCTTTTCCCCCCCATCTTCTTGTGGTTTACCAAACATAGGTGTGTGTCTTTGTGTCTTTATGTCTTAAAGAGGTTTTGGTGGAAGTGGGCGTGTCCTCTCTTGTATTGAGTGGGGTTGAGAGGTTGGTCTGTCTTTTTGCTCCAGCCTCGCAGGCTGTCAAAGCTGAACTGAGACTGAGCTGAGCACGTCTGGGAAAGTCCCGAGTGAGTCTGGTGACACAGACTGAGCGTAAACACAGGAGTTAATGCTTAGTCAAGAGAGACGTCAAGAGAGACGTCATGCAAAACGTCTAGCTTAACTGAACAAATGTTATGAAACATCCCTCTGATGGCTCTAAATAATGTAACAGGTTCAACAGCTTTGCTTTAGGGTTAGAGTTTTATTGGCACATTGTCCCCATAGTTAAAGGTGGTATGGCCGATTTTTTTCAGCAAATTTTTCATCATATTTCCTCGTGGCGTGGATAAATCATTAGTCCTGCCACGTATCAATCATAAAACGCACCTACCGCTCACCTGCAGCCGCGTGCGGTTCGTGCCCACGTTTCCGCATGCCTAAGCGCATGGATCTATCATAATATAGCTCCCTCAGTGTACGGGGCAAAATGAAGACGGAGAAAGACAGTTCGAGCTGACGCAGAAGTGGACAGAAATCTACGGGAGACGAGCGATGCGATCCGTTGCGCTAATAAACAAACGCACGTGTGTGTTGTATCAGTCCGCACGGGGGAGTGGCATGTGCACTTCCGCCTGCGTTCTCAAATCGCCGAAAAATCGTCCATTGCGCCTTTAACAGCATTCTGTCACACTGCATAAATGTATAACAGTTGTGTAGTATTATACGCTATGCTGTAAGAGTATAATACTACCTACAATTGGTTTACATTTTATATATGCAGTACGCCCACATACCTTTTTATAAAGATGTAGATAGTCCACTGGAGGCTGCTTGCGTTTTTCTGCAATCTTTCCAAGCATATAGTGGATGAGCCACTCTTCCTCATCACTGTCACCCTCACAACGGGAAGCACCCCGAAAACACTGCAGTGATGTCTCCAACATGGAGTCTCGCCGTTCCTCCATCTGACACAAACACACAAGCATTCAGTGGAAGATCCTCAGACTGAAGAACAAGCAACATAATTTTTTTTTAAACACAAGTGAGAGATGACAGTGTCCGGATGGCATACGGATGAGATATAGCGAGCGAGAACTCTTTGAGCCGACTAAAAATACAGAATAGGCATAGAATTGTCTTCATGAAACTAGGAGTAAAGTTATGTGAAGTAAACTAAAGCTGCCTTAGATGATTCAAGGTTCTGAAAATGCAGATCCCAACAAGAGCTGATGTCGATGATGTTCTGATGTTATTGCGTGGCTATCACCATTTGATTCTGATGCCAATATTTACATTATCAGAGGAATGCCAAGCTTCTACACTACAGTCTATTCATGGGTGCAAAGTAAATTTCCGTATAACTTTGAGCAAATAAAAGAGTCACCTGTTTGACAACCTCTGAGGGAATTTCATTGCGCCACTGTTTGAGCTGTCGAGAGGCAAATGAGTGAAGAGCGTAAGAGATGGTCCCGTACTCGATCCACAGAGACAGGTTGGAGCGGTCTATCTCAAGGGCTCTCTTAAAGCAGTTAAGTACCGCCTGTGAGAGCTTCCATATGGGCACATCACTTTTTAATTCATTTGAGTTGAGTTTTTCTTGAATACGACTGGCCCTTGCTAAAGCCATACCTGCCCATGAATCAAACCTGAAAAAATATATACTGTCGTCATCTGAATTGCAATGAAAAACATGGTGAATTAATCGCATTGATAGAGGCGAATGTAAATAACCTGTTTGGACAAACGCATATGTCATGCATGTAGAACTTGATGGCTTTGGATTGCTCCTTGTTCTTGAAATGATAATCTGCCAGCAGGTAGTACATTTCATTGATGATGGGAGGGGCTGGAGGTGTATCCTCTGGAAAACCTGGGACCTTAATAATAAAAAAAAAGTTATCAAAATAGGACAGACATTTACGATTCAAGCGCCTCAAAGAATGCAGCCACTGACCTTCTCTTTATTGCCTTCAATGTAGGCAGCGACTTCATCCATATTCAGTGCTGACGTGTCACTGATGGGGGCGATACCAAAAAACCTCCTGAGAAGATTGGCCAGGTCTGCAGACACTGTACTTGCCTTATAACTATCAAACTCAGGCAATGACTTTGGTTTAAAATACTGGAACATTGAGAGGGCGTCACACCACATTAATTCCACCTGCAAGTACAAAAGGTCAAAGAGAAAAAGTGTCATCAGTTTCACTTGCATCTTTGTGTATAATATATGGACATGTTGATTTGAGAGCAGATCATTACATAACAAAAACACCAACTGTCAATGCAAAGAGACTACATTATAGAACACGCAACAGCTATTTTAAATCATGTAAATATCAACTTAAGTACGATGTGAATGAGTTACCTGTGGGCTAGAGTGGTCTTCGAGGTAGCGTGCTTTGCTTTTTTTACTGGGGTAGGCATACAGGCAGAAAAAACATTGTTCTAAGGCAACCTCCAATTCTTCTCTGTAGGGATGTGACTCAGTTTGGCAAGCAGCAAATTCTTTCTCCAAAACTCCAACCTACATCAAGATGAAAGTTTTCAAACATTTCTGCCTCATCTTGTGAAAAGCTGAAGCAAACCTTTTATCAAAAGTCTACGGTAGAATCAGAAGAAATGTACAGAAACAACTTACAAAAAATTTGAGAAGGGCACCATTAGAATTGCAACACACTGAGCGTCGCCCAAGATACTCATGGGCGGTATTCAGAAGCATCAAGGAGGACGGCAGCATGGGAGTGTCTGAGTCATCTGTAAGAGACCTGATGGTTACACAATGCAACAAGCATCACAACATGGGGACGGAGAGAAAACAACCAGTGAACAAACCTTCCTCATCCCCCATAGACAAATGTTGTCTAAGCATGCAATTAAAAGCGGCTTCCTCATGCTTGATAATGCGATACAAGATTATCCACGGCAGGACTGAGAAGAAAAATGGTTCCTTCGGGTCATCGGAAATGGCCATGCTGAGATCAATCAGCTGAAAAGAAAATCAAGGTGTAAATCAGGCTTAACATCTTTATAAATAAAACACATGTAGGAGTAGGTGCTAGCTAGTTTGATAGCTTTTCTTTTTTTATTCATTAATTTATATCAGAAAATCTGTTAAATAATAAAATAATAGAGGCTTGGGCAGCTATCCAAGTGGCTCTTCACCATTGTTCCTTGTCTGCAGTGATTAGAAGTGGTGGAAGGAATGAACATTTGTGCCCCAGCAACAGGTGATGCACATGGGGAACAAATGCTGACATTGAAAATTTAGATCGCTTCAAATTCAATTTCTTTACTGTGTGTTTAAATCATGACATTAAAATTGGCACGCATTAATCAAAACTGTGATTAATATGATTATTTTTTTGTTATGGATTAACATCACTGGCATTTAGTATCTTTTACCTGAATGAGATTGTTAGAAAGGCGGGCCATAGTGGAGAAGTGAGGGACATTTTTAAGCAGCTCTGAATCCTTGTTGAAACAAAGCTCTATGCCATCCAGCAGCTTCCCGATGGTGCAAACCCACGCTTCTTTACTGGGATTAGAAGTGGGTGATGCGGACATAAACTGCTGTAAGGACTCGTTAAGGGAGAGCTCACTGTACTCCAAACATTGCTGGTAGTCCTTCACTCTCAATAATGAGTTCTGAAACAAAAAGAGCAGGAAATGTGACACTTAACGGTACCAATTATGACATGTCATTATCACAATGTCATGGTAACAGTGCAGTGTTGGGGGGCAGAGTTAACCTGTAATAGCATTAGCTGAGCGGGTCGTTCTGGTGCAGAGCTCACAAACTCTAGGGTCTTGCTTCTGTTGCCATAATTAAGTGTGGGCTGCAACAAGAGCACAACAGATGCGTAGTCTGCAGATTCAAAGAGACGCTGGATCTCCTCCAAAGACTGACAGCGCTCCAAGGACTTCAGCCTCTTGTCAATCTGTTAATGGAGTAGGAAAATGTGTCACTCTAGTTGATTACATAATAGTGAATTATCACTTTGCGGTATTTTTTTTAATCAACCAATATGTTGCTTTCCCTTTCTGAAACAAACATTCTAGCCCTGGTGCCATATTCGAGTCTGGATAACCCACAGGCATCTGTAGTAGAACGCCTCCCCCCTCCCTCCACATGAAAAAGTGTTTTTTGTTTTTTGTGTGTGTTAGTGTTTATTTTATGTTTAAAATTAAATAGTAAAAAACAAAAAAGTTGTTTTTAGCCCACGCACGCATCTTTGAGGGTAGCACAAGGGTTAAAATAACTGTCCAAAAATACAAAATCCACATTGAAATGAATTTCTTGACTGGCACAATCCTGCGACAAGTTGGCCACTGTCCAGGGTGTACCCCGCCTAAGGCCCGAAGTCACTGGGATAGGCTCCAGTCACCCGCGACCCCGAAAGGGAACAAGCAGTAGAAAATGGATGGATGGATGGATGGCACAATCCTCTTCCTGAACTTTTCAGTAGACAAACCAAATTTTCTTCTTTCCAAATAGTACTACTATGTAAATGTTCTTTTTTTTTTTACTTTACTATTTCAATGTTTCTATCCACCAAATTTATAACAAAACAAAACGCAGAAGAAAAGAAAGAGAGAGGAGACATAAACCAAAATAAGCAGACATGTCATTTGTTGGTCTTATGACAGTAGGAACAATATTTGCAGACATATCTATCTGCAAAATATCATACAATGCATAAAACATTAAAAAAACCTGACCTCTTCTACTGAGATTGTTGCGTCCACGCGTAGATTTGGCAGGGTAATTGTGCAACACTTTCCTTCCGAAGCCTTTGGTTTAGTCTGAAGCCAGCTGAGGCACACATCGTAGCTCTCTGAAGCCAACTCCATATCTCCCTGATAAGAAACCACAAAACATCATAGGGTGAGACTTGGGTCAACCGAGTCAAGTATGTAACGCAAAATCCTTCCTAAAAATCAGAGAACAAAGAGTGGCAGTCCGTACCAGCAGGGCCAAGTAGCGTGCCTTGAGCCAGTAGACACGCGCCATGATGTCAATCCAGTCATCTTCAAACAGGTCCTTTTGGGATGAACCTAAGGCCAAGATTAACAAATCCCCTTGAAACTGCTGTCCGGGGAAATTAGAGTCTGCAGCTTCACTGCTACCACCGAGAGTGCTTCTTCTTGGTGAGACTATGAAAAAAAGATGCAAAACACACTGTGTGGACACAACTAAATATATATTGTTGGTGTCAATAAGCAACAACTGACCATTTTTCCCCTTACTATGTAACCACTGCTCCAACTGAAGCTCCATACATGCCAAACAGATAGTCAACATTTCCTGCAAATACAAGTTCAATGTCATGACCATCTTTTATAAAATACAAATGCGTTCCTAGAATTTTCTGTTGGACACAGAAAATTAAATTACACCTTCCACTCACCGATTAGTTGCAGAAGCCTAGATAGTCAAAGGAGACATACACAACAACAGATTTTTGAATTGTACAGTTTTAACATGACCTAAATAAATACATAAATAGTTGTCTTGATGGAATATTAGTCAAAAGATACTGGTTCATTACTTCATCATTTGAAGGCATAAATATAAAAGACACCTTTGTAAAAGCAATGGATTAATCTTTTGAAGAGTTTAATTGCTCAATCCCAGTGTATTTGAGAAATATTTCAGAGAAGAAATGTTTGTAGTTTTGTAGTGCTTCATAACCTGATGAACCAGTATCTTTAGACTACATTAAGAAAGTTTATGTATTGGCTTAGGTAAAGACAAATCTACTTTGTACAATGTATAATTGTTGTGTGTACATCTCCTGTGGTTCATTTCTGGATACACCAACCAATCAGTGAGCAGAAAGCAAGTATATATGAAAGCAGCAACAAAGTGAAATCTCAGGGAGGTCTCTACCTTGGATCAAAACATAGTCAATATGTCTGAACAAATACATTTTCAATGCTCAATGCAGTATCCTAGCACCTGATGATGTGTGTAAATTTACGCCATCGTGTCGAGGATTTATAATCCCAAATATTTAATGTACCCTGATGTGTTGGTTACTGCAGTCCCGGAGCAGTGGGTTGGGGAGACCTGTGCTGTGCTTCCTCCAGGTCTGATACACCTCCAGCACCACAGAAGTCAAGCCACGAGGCCAGTTCTGCAGAAACGTCCGACCAACAGCTTTTAGATAGCGCATTAACAGGTCAAGGATACCCCCATTGCTCATGCTGTTCAGAAGGAAGTTATGGACATCCTTTTTTTCTATGGATGCAAAATTGAATGTGTTAATGCGTCGCACACACAGCACTATGTACGGCCTCGTCACACTGCTTACCAGATTCCATGTATTCTATAGTGTCGACCTGCATGCAGCCACCCTGGATTTGCTGCAGATCGTCTCTCCCATTGCAATGCGCATCAAGATTACTCAAACTCTCATCATCATCTGGGTCAAACTTCTTTAGTCTAAGAGGAACCAACCAAATTATTAATTACATTGTCAGACAATATTATCTGAAGCAAAGGCTTTTGATAAAGTAACTTTGTCTGCAAGATGAATTCTCATGATTTTTGTGAGTTCACAAACTCTTGAGAATCCATCTTGTTAGGCTCCCGTGGTATTACATTTTGATACCAACAATGCTGCAGGAATGGACCAGTCACAGGGGAGCGTTGTGTTCTGGGCGGAAGCCAAAAATAAAGCACCAAGAGAACCGAAACAAAAATGGCAGTGCCCATGGACCCACTTCGGTCTGAACTCGATTCAGAGCGCTACACATATCAATCTGGCGCAAGCCAGAGGTTATTTGATAATTACCTGGATGGTAAATATTTGAAAAGCAGTTCCTGAAAATCTATTTTCTCTTCCTTTTTGCATTTAGTGTTTCGGACACGGGCTGAGCGCCTCTTTGCTGTGTCTGCATTTTCATCTGTTGTGCGCTTTCTTTTTTGGGGTTTCTTTACTTCCATTATCAAGGCTGTGGAAACATTACCAGATGGTTTTTTTTTTTAATGCGTCACTGTGAACACAAGAAAACAGTGGCAACTTTAAACTCACCAACAGATGGGGCTGCTGTGGAGGTGACCTCAACAGTAGTGAGAGTGGGAATGATCGTAGGTTGAGAGCTATTCTGTGGCATCATCACAGGTTCAGAAAAAGTAAGGGGTGGAAGAGAAGAACTCGGGCTGCTGCTGAGAGCAGTGGTTTGACTGGTGCTCACTGGACTTTTGGGTTGAGGCAGATTTTCAAGAAAGTTCGGGTCACTGTACTCAGACAAGTCGATTCTTCTTCCAAGACTTGGTCTAGGTTGTTCACATGTTGTCATATGTTTGTACATTGCTAGAAGGCTTTCACCCACATGCTTCCAACTAAAAAAACAAAAAGAAGCTCAATATTTTAAGTATCCTTTAAATAGGATAGGGTCATACTTACGAGAAGCAGCGAATAGGCTGATTCAGGACAAGATCTGCTGGTGGTTCACGATATGAGAGAGCCTGTCTTCGGCTCCTTATCTCTAAGGCCTCTTCTACAATAGATTTACGCTCCTCATCCTCAACTTCAACATAATGAATAGACATGTCACTGCAAACATGGGGAAGTAAACTTAATTTAGAGCAGAAAACAGAAATATATGCAGTAAAATAAAAGCATGGTCATTTTATGAGCTACTTCACCATTTCTTGAACATCTGAGTGGTATCTCTTCTCAGACAGGGCTGTTCCTCAAAGATCTTCTCCTTCAGCACTAGAGCTTTAGTGTAGCAGTGATCTTTCTCAAGTGCTTTAGCAATGAAGTACAAGCAACCTGAAAAGACCACATATAATGAATGTATTTACATAAACACAAGAAATATTTACGCAGAAATGTGTAACATACATGTGTAATCACAGAGTGTATATAATATAGTAATGAGGTTATCCAGACAGGGCCAATGGTCTGGGTTACAGTTCAATCCCTCTTCAAACGCATGGCGGGCTAAAGGGATACGAACAAGACGCACAGCCACCAGCCCAATCTTATACCACATGTTCACATCAGTGGAGTCCAGCATCACCGCCTGGAAAATAGGAAGCAAATGTTTAATATTTACAATCAATGATAACCATATTATGCTTAAATTAAAACTTGTTTGTAATTTGACCTCCAAATAAAAATCCATGGCTGTCTCAAGATCATCCCTCGAAGCTGCCATACTCGCTAAGTTTTTGAAAGTTGAATACTTCAGCATTAGACCAGGATGCTTGAGAGCCACTTTCTGATCCTCTGCTGGCATTGCCTGAACACGTAAACACAAAGTAATTTGATAATTAGGAGTATGCATGATATATTCATAATTATTGATGTTTTAGAAATTCAGGGAGCAGTCAATAGTTACCTCTTTAAGCAATGGAGTTTTAAGAAGCTCATGATAAGCTTTAGCGGACTCCTCAAACTTGTCATGTTTTTGGAGATCCAAAGCCTTATGATACAAAGCAAAGGCTTCGGCTTCCTATAAAATAAGTCAAGTTTATCGACCTTTTTAGACCACAATGACCTTATACATCTCCTTATAATATTGTTTGTACCTGAGCCTCTTTGGTCCGACTCTTTGAACTTTTCAAAGGGTCTTGAGACTCGTCTGTCGCTGACAAAGATGCATTTAGTGCCGCAATACGAATCTGGACAAACAACGAAAGGGGCACAAGAGTGCATTCATGACAAGAGTTGCATCACTTTAAAACAAACACTCATTGTAAAACACAATACTTATTATAATCTAATGCCACAGTAAATGACCATGAGTTCTTACCATTTTGATCCGTTAGGTAGCCGTTTGTGTCTTGACTATTTATCAGAGATAGTATCTGGAAAAACGCATAGGAACATTCGTCATTTCCATCCTTACACTCGGGGACACAGGGAAGGACATACAAAGAGAACAGTCGAGGATGGGATGTTTTCAAATGGTAACCTAACAATGTCAGCAATGTTCAAGGACAGCCGTAAAGATGGACAAATGATGACAACTCAAGACTAAATATACTTTTAGTTTGCGTTAACGCTAGCAGCATAGCACACATCTTCACCTGAGCTAGCCGCAATGTGAGGATGTACAAAGATATGATGCTTTATAACTTACTATTCATTGCCGATTTTTGCAACATTTATAGCATTTAAATCCACAAAAGAAACAAGGGTAAAATAGCAACATCAAGCCCAGCAAACACAACTTTGCAACTTCATATCTTCATCATATTCCTCTTTTATTTGTAACGCTCCGGAGCCACTTTGCGTCACCGACGTGACACTATGCAACGCGCTTAGTAACAAGCGGCACCCTGATTGGTCAAACTGTTGAGGATGTTTTCATCTAACCAATCATATGAGCAAATGTTAGAAACGTGGATACTTCAGTGGTTAGAAACTATGTTATCAACAGCTTAAGGCGGTTTCCTTCATAACATCAGGTTTAATTCATTACAAAGGACAAAAGTGTAACCAAGCATGCCGCCGACTAAAAAGTGAAATTATGTTTTTCCCTTAAATAGCATGCACACATATTGGTTGTGTGCATGCAAATGTATAACCACTATGGGGAAGACTTTTATTAAATTGTTGGATTGATATTTTCTGAAAGCTTTAATTTAATATCATAAGTTCTGTGACAACATAATTTGTATTATTTATTTATTTTATTTTGCTGCTGTGGATAAAATAAAAAGTAAATAAGCAATTCAAGCCCGTTTAGCCAAGGTGTAAAACATGGATATAAACATTTGGGAGTGTTCTGAATTCTGAAACATATTTTTATTGACACAGTTGTAGATGTAATAAAAAAAAATATCAATGACAACAACAAAAATCGGACAACAGGAACAGGTTTAATTCATTCCCATTTGTCCTCAATGACCCATCTGTTGCAGTCTCACAGCTCCATCACTTTGGCTTCGCCATGCACTCTCATCCTCGCCCCACCCCGTCTCCACTTGGCTGGGGATGGCTGGCTCCACCACTTTCTATTCCTTCAGTAAGCAAGCTTGCAGAAAAAAAACAGCTTACGTCACGGTCATTACAGACTTTATAAAGGCTCTAGAAATGCAGATACTCTGTGTAGTCTGGAGACGAGAGAGCATCTAAAATCATGTCTTCCCGTGGCTTTGACCCTTTTTACCTTCCCACTTACAAAAGAAGAGTGGTTGGGCTCAATGCAAGATATGATGGAGGAATTGGATCAAGGTCCACTTTTTCAAGCCACTCTGCACCCGTTTCATATGCTTCTTCGCGCAGAAGTTATCCCATGCACAGTCGAGTTATTCCGAGCTCGGTGTCGCTTTCTGCATCGGTGACTGCAGCTGTGGACGATTTACATCTTGACCAGGAAGCCCAGGTCAGCTCTGAGTTCAAGGTTTTGAGGACCCAAGAGAAAGCCGAGCTGCAGGACCTCAATGACCGCTTTGCCAGTTTCATTGACCGGGTGCATGACTTGGAGCAGCAGAATAAGCTTTTGGAGACAGAACTTCTGCTACTCAGGCAAAGGCACACCCAGCCATCCAGCTTGAAGGCCCTTTATGAGCAAGAAATCCACCAGCTTCACGCAGTGCTAGATGAAGCTAGAAGTGAGAAGCGAAAAGCCCAGGATCACAAGGACCAGCTGGAGAATGTGTTTCAAAACATGCAAAAGCAATATGAGGAGGAAGTCGTGGCTAGAGAGAACGCAGAGGGGCATTTGATGGATTCCAGGAAGGGGGCAGATGAAGCAACATTGGGGCAGGCTGAGTTGGAGAAGAAGGTTGGGAATCTCCTGGATGAGCTTGACTTCTTGAAGCGTGTATGTGAGAGCGAGATAGCAGAACTCCAATCTCACATCCACTTCTCTGCAGAGGTGACAGTGGAAATGGAGGCGGCCAAACCAGACCTCTCTGCCTCTTTACGGGACGTCCGACTCCAGTATGAGAAGTTGGCCCGGCACAACCTCCAGTCAGCTGAAGAGTGGTTCACCAACAAGATGAAAGTGATGACCGTGGGGAGCGCACGTGACACAGAAAGTGCCAGAAGTGCCAAAGATGAAGCTAGAGATTATTGCAGACTTCTGAATGCCAGGTCCCTGGAGATAGAAAGCTGTAGGAAAATGAACCAAGCACTGGAAAATCAAATGCAAGAAGTGGAGGAGAAACAAAGTGCAGAAGTTCAAGCACTTCAGGTTAGAAACAAGTCTTGCAGCATATAACACCCTCAGAAAATACTACATATAAATACTACTTAACATTGCTAGACGGACAAACCCAAGTGCAAGCCATGTCTAAGTTGGATTATTATAGGTCTAAATCAGATCAGATTTAAACCAAATAACACTATATAATAAAATGTAATGTATGTGAAACCAAAATCATATTCTATAAATCAAACTCTATAGTAGGTGGTTGATGTATACAACTGTCAAGGTTGATCTTTTATTAATGTATAATGCAATAGCAATGTCTTTCTCTTCACAGGATACAATAAGTGTATTGGAGGATGACCTCAGGGCAAACAAAGCTGACATGGCTCGCTATTTGAGAGATTATCAGGAGCTGCTGAATGTGAAGATGGCTTTAGATATTGAGATTGCTGCATATAGGTAACAGAAACTAACTAAATGTATCCTTTTTAGCATCGATCAAACGTTTGCTTCTCTTTCTTGTTGGTTTGGACAAATGTGTGTTTTTTTCTTACTACATTGCTGGTGACCTAATCCAAAAAAATCATTGTAGTCCTCGATATCTTGAAGAACACCTTGCCAATGTGATGTACTTTGTGTGTCAGGAAGTTGCTGGAAGGTGAAGAGGGCCGTTTGAATGTGTCTGCTGCTCCTCACAGTGTTTACTCCCAGGCCATGTACTGCAGCCCCTCATACGGCCAACCTCAGCTCCGCTCTGCCTCTCCTCTCCGTATGAGCTCCTCCCGGTGCTACTCTTTCACACTTTCCAACGAGGAAAAAATATCCGCCAGTCAGGCACAGCAGGCAGAGGATAGCCCACCCACCGAGCTCGAGGAGGATGAGAGGGAGGAAAATGAAGAAGAGGTAGTGGGTCCAGAAGAGGAAGGAGATCAAGAAGGTGGGTTCAATCAATATTTAGTTTGGATATATTTTTGACACTGGATATTGACTTGTTTCTGTTCAGAGGAGGCCAAGGAGGATCAAGAAAATGAAGCAGGGGATGAAGGTACAATCTATTTTTATTAGTTAATACATAAAGCGGAAGAGAAGGAGCAGAAGAGGAGGAAGAGGCTGGAGAAGGTACATGTTAATGCTGCTAAAGGTTAAATAAGATGGGTTGTTGTTAACACATCCAACTTAATTATTTTTGTTTATCTCAAATAGAAACAGAACAGACCGAGGAAGATGTTGATGGGGAAGGTAACTGGTTTGTTTTAAACAGTTTGTGTTGCATAGTGCCGCCCATATTCCAAAGACCAAAAGCACAAATTGATTAAATCAGTGTGAAATACTGGTTCATAACAAATGGTTTGTTCTACATAGTTCTTTATTATTTTTACTCCACCTCTTTTGTATTGAATTGTATAATGACAATAATAAGTAAGGATGGAAAAATATAATGTTTAATCTATAGTAGTATGGTCGACTTGAATGTGCTCTAATGAAACCCACTTGAAACTGATTTGTGCCATGTTTCTTAGCAATCTTTGTACTTGTGTGGATTTAGAAAATGTAGATGCAGAGGATGGATCCAATGATGGTGATGATGAAAAGGGAGAGGATAATGGTGAAGAGGAAGGAGAAGATGAAGAAGAGGAGGAGGAAGGTGATCGACAAGAAGAAGAGGGAGATGAAGAACATGAGGAAGAGGAGACAGAGGAATCCAAAGAGTCTGTGGAGACTGGGAAGAAAATGACTAAAACAACAGATACAAACTTGTAATTTTTCTTAGCAATAGGTCTATACATTATACCAGTGATTCTCATGCCTGGCTTTTCAAGAATCAGTGTAATTATTACAATGGTCTAAACCGCAACTCGACCAGAGGGCTCTCAAATGTGGCTATAGCTTTACCCCATGCACCAGGCTTATGTTGGTTTATGGTGTAATTTTGGTTCCAGACTAATTCATTGGTGTTTTGAACTATATTCTAGGACAGTTATTATTTTTGGTGGTATTCAGAGTACAGTTACTTTTCTAAAATTAGAGGAATACATTGTGGTATTTGATCATGCAATTTTGGCACTGACTTAGTGAGAAAAATAAAAAAACTCAGTTCTGATAGTGAGTGCATGCACAATTTATCCTTCTTTAATTTGTGATAAAGTTTCTTTTATCTTTTAAATCTGTAACAGTGAAACAAAAAGCTGTTTTAATCCTATGTTGTGTTTTCACAATAACATAATGCCACTGAATATGAAAATGTATGTATACTGATTTGACCGTTACAATATTCACATATCCCTGGCTTAATAATAACGAGTTATCCACATTTGTGTAGCTTTTGTGAAAATTAACCTTGACAGAACCTCCTTGGATCAAAATAAAGCTATAGCACAGTTTGACTTGTTATAAACTTTACATTTGAAACGTCCTTGTATTTGCCCCAGTTTAAGAACCACAGTCTGTACTGAATCTGTTCTTCTGTGCAAAAGCGAATGAAATAGGCTTGTTGAGTGATGGCATGAAACACCCTTTTGTGTGCACAGTCCTTCAATAGCAACTGATCAATCAATGTGCTTCAACTCTTAAAAGAGCTGTCTCGCGCTATAGTCTTGGGTGCTATTAATAAAATGGTACATCAACATCTAATAAATCTTGACTCCATTTAATTTGTCTTCGCTTTCATTTATGCCTTACAATACTGATGCTTGAAAAGATATATGTAGTACTCATAAATAATATTTATAATAATTCTCCTAAAGTAACATAATGTTACATTTTTGAGACATGCCAACATAATAGAGGTTAATGGAATAAAAACAAATGGCAAGAATTCAAAAGCTTGTAGCAGTATCCGCATGAATAAATCAGTTCTCAACTGTGGCCAAAAGCACAGCAAAGCAGTCGAGTCAGCGTCCTTAGACTGTTTACCAAACCAATCTGTAAAATGAGAATGCATTATTTTGCACATATTAGCGACCAGAAAGGGCAACTTATAGAACAAAATTGTAAATTAGCTGCCATATTGCGCTTCGAGCTATTCCCCCCCCCCCCCCCCCCCCCCCCCCCCCGAGACAAAAGAAATGGGTGGTCTCGATTTGAGCAACAGTCAGCAAGTCGTCTTTGCCCTGATGCTATACAGTGTCTGGGAGATCACGGCGCTGACACCAGTGTTTTTTTGCTTCTCCCACATCACTGTCCATAAATCACCGAATGTACACTGAGCCCTATGACTAAGCTGCACCAAAGGAGTCTGGCTAAGCATCAACTCTGGCAAGAGGACGGCAAGAGACAGAGACAGAGGGGAGCACATTTCATTATTGCATTACAGAGAAGGAGAGGGGAGGTAGAGTGAGGATACAGGCAATGCACTAAACCTTGATGGAGGATGGGCACATATAGGCAGATATACCAGGGGCTTCCTCTGGGCAGCAACACAAAAAGACAAGCCGATCACGTGGTCCATGAACCTGTAAGCGTGCCAAGTTCACTTCAAAACATTTCCCTTGGTACCAATATCTATAGAGCATATGTTTGCTCACAACGTGTCACAACAGGTGGTATGATTGAGACGCAGCTGATAATTGATGTGATTTTCAAATGTATCCCCCTTTTCAATATTTCATTGCACGTTGTATTTGCATTGGCTTGCTTGTTTCCTCTCCTTATGACATGCATAAAGCAGTCTCGCTACATCAATAGAATACGCAAAAACACAATGGACTTTTATGAGCGAAACCCTTGTGTTTGCAGCGTCACAGGGGTAATCTTTGTGCCTGATCCAAGCTCCAAATTGAAAGGGAACAGGCAGTGGACGATCCTGAAGGGGCATAAACCGTTTTGCTGTCTTAAACCTTCTACAAGTCAATAAATAATGCAGCCCCAATTCAAAAGACACTGTGAAACATTGATTGAAGTGTAATATTTGTTATACAGCAGTGTTTATCCTCCACTTATTTTGTACTGATTTGTACAATGTCAATAATGAGTAAGACAGATGGAACAAATATCATTCTGTTCTACTTGAATGTGAGTAACATTGAATCCATTTGCACCACATTTCTAAAACTTGATACTTAGAGGATTTAGAAAATGAAGACCATGATAGTGACAATGACGGCGGAGAGGACAGGGGTGAAGAGGAAGATGAAAAATGGACAAAGGTAAAAGGTTCAGAAGTTTCCTCACCTATCAGATCTCAGGAGCTAAGCCAGGTTGGCCTTGGTTACTTCTTGGGTGGGAGATAGCAGGCGCCTCAGTGGGGCAGGAGTGGCATAATGTATGAAAAGATTCTCAATAACGGATATAATAATTTGGCTAGTCGACTACTAAAATAATAATAGTTGAAAACCTAGTAACAACCCAAGAATTCATTATTGTTTGGTGATGGTCTGACAGTAGAAGCCTCCATTGCAAGTGTCTGAGCTCGCCTCGCCCAGCAGCCACAATATCGTCTTTCCTTTAGTTGCTTTGTGTTGCAACAGTGAGCAATTCCAGCAGCACTTTAATTTTTGGGAATTCTACTTTGCAATACATTTACGCTTGCACATCCCTTTAGACTTGTGTCAGATGCAATAAAGCAATACTGTAAAGCAATACTGTAAATGTTTTTAGAAAGGTCCAGTGGCACAAAGATAATATTATATAGCTTGTATTTTAGTACAAGAAAATTTAGCGATGTGCCAGCAAGAGAAAACTCATACGCAGGTGCTCAAATATGTAGTTTGTGTTACTCGAGGGAGTCCAAAATCTGTATATGCTGTGGAGCTGCAGTCCCCAAATGAAACTAGCTAACTTTTACTCAATATTTTGCATTTGGTTCCCTTTCTATTATGTGGAAACGTTTTAAAAAAGACTGAGATATAAATCCCAAGTCTATGTCTCTTGTGGGAACAGCACAACTCTATCTCTGAAGTCCAAGAGAGAAACATCTACAACTCTGCAACAAACTAAACAAGAACCTTGCTCACATTGGCATTATGTTTTCATGAAAAGGTAAAATACCTTATCCAATTGTGTTGTTCTGATATTGCTGCAATATATACAGTCTTTTTAATAAATGTGTAGCACAATTTGTAGTACAATTTATAACATATTTCTGTATTAAAATACTACATTTGACCTTGATGAATGTTGTGTGCATCACAAAAAATCATACATGCAAAAATTACATTGTTTATGTCACATATAAATTACCTGCACATTTCAGGCAAAGCAATAACATTCCCAAGGAATGTTCCACAGTGCACCTTTAAGAAGCTTCAGCAAGATGATTTGTCAGAGCAGAACAAACAGGAATGCATTAAAAAACGAAATATATTTGTACAGTCAACCTTGTATCTGCAACTGCACAGCAGGACTTATGACTTTCCCTGCTAGCATACAAATATGGACACTAATTTTCTCCAATCTGAGAGGAAGTCTGAGTCATGTGCTACTGTGTTCTTTTGCCCATATCCTGACCTTTGAAGTGAGTACCAAGCTATTATTGAGGCGTGCTGTCGGAGAAAAGTGTGGAAACAGGCAGTTCCAGTCGCAGCTCTTATTGAACACAGACTCATAAACCTGGAGCTTAATGTTTTGCAAGTCTCAAAAATGGATTAGACCTTCACCTTGAGAGAAGCATTTGTTATTCTTATGGACCCTGTTTAATTGTAGGCAAGAGTGTGCACACCCCCAGAGAGGCCATATTGGATTCTGTCCAGACTGTAAGTATGATGCTGGAGTTTGCCTTTTGGGAGGTGACACTGCCAAGCACTTTGTCTGCGCTGAAGAAAGCACAGGTTTTAGATAAGACTTGTGGCTCCCTCTGCTGATACATGCAAATGCCTAATTACAACTCTGAACAAGCTGTCACACTGGCCTAAAGGCAGGTATTAACAAATGACCTTCTATTTGCTCTAGAAATGCATTGGTGGAAAAAATATGAGACAATTTAGCAACTCTTATGTTTGATGTACTACAAGAAGAGGTGTTTCAGAGGTAGATGGTGACAAATGATGGAGCCTTGGGCAGGTAATTTTCCATGCATCAAAGGCTGGAAATGTAATGCTAGACTGAACCTCAATGGATCACTTCAAAAGAACTGCAGAAGGCTACAGTGGTAATGTAGAGGATGCAAGATTCAAGTAAATGACGATTCCCTCAGTGGTTGAGGATATGGGACCAAAAGTGGCATATGGAAGCTGAATAAATACATGATTTTGATCACAATAAAATATAGATTATGGTAGTCGTGAAATAATTTAGGATAAAAATAAAATAAAAAAGATAAGATAAGATAAAAATAAATACAATGTAAATAATAAAATGGGTGACAATATAAGAACTTCTGAACCACTAACCACGAGCATGACCTACTTTAATTTGGCCAAATAATAATAAATAGAATTTGAGAATGTAGTCTTTTTAGACACATCACATAAACTGCTGTACTTAAACCAGATTTAACCACATTTTTGGATATTTACAATGAATCATTTGAGTCTTAATGACCATTCACAAACAGCGTTTTCAAGACTGTATTTCAAGTGCTCAGAAAAGTCTAAGACATACTTATGTATTGCAAAATGAACATATTAATTTTATTTTTTTCATTTGAATGGGCTTTTGGACGCTCTACAAAACGTGATGAAAATGAAAATGGTTGAGTACTAATGATATAAGTCTTCAAAAACAAATCCTACATGAGCGCTTGTCTGTGTTCAGCTGTGGTCCTTTGTTATGCACATGCTCGTTCTGTTACCTGTGGACAGGCATTCTGACAGGCAGGTGCAGGTGAGCTGGAAGTGGAGGACCAACTAATTTGCCTCTGGCATGGCGTGGTCCTGGCAGGCTACCCATAAGCCCATTAGGCCATATGTCTGCTTTTGTCTCGAGAATTGAACACCTCAGTGGGGCAGGGGACAACATGCAGCGCTGGAAACCCTGCCTCTCAGACAGCTTAAGAACTGACTTTCACAATAGGAATGGCACAGTTCAACGAGCTTGGTAATGTCAAGACATAAACCAATGCTGAAGTTTTTATTCTTTACTCTGGATCTATTCTCGCTTCCATTTTTCCAGCACATAAGCCGTTATCTCATTCATATGCCTGTGCAGTAAATGTATTCAAAGATGTGTAGAGGGCATATTTTACAAGATGCTAAAACTTAATTCACCAGACCTTGCACTGTCCGATGGCATGCTGAGAGGCCCTCAGGCAAAGTAAACAGCATATTTACAGATCAAAACACTTCATGGGTCTTCCAACAATCCCAAGACTTGCACGCTTCTTCCCTTGTGTCCTGAAAGTGTGACGAGTAATCCGTTATGGCACCCTTTACACCATATGCACCGTTGGGCAATATCCTTTTATGTGTTTAATGTTGCAGGTTCATGTTCTCTTGTGACAATAGCAAAAGATGAAGCAATTGTATTTAAAGGCTTTCACATTTAGTCATCTTTTCTTTTACAAATATCCAGTACATTAGAAACAGTGTGAAAATGTACTCTACGTCTATATCGCAATGCACAAGGCTTAATATGATAATACATAAATGTAGACTATATGTTAAAAGATGATTCAGAATATGACGTATACATCACAAAAATATTAGCCTGAACCTTAAAGGACTAAAAAACCTTTACATTAAATTTGTTGGACATTCTAACAATCATTGATGTAAATGGAACAAATGTTTCTTTTGATTTGTTTTCTCTCCTTGGTCTGGGTTTGTTTGCATTTTTTAATAAACGGGTTTCTAATTCTAAATTCAAAGCTACATTAATGGACTGTCAAGTTAATTTTGTATGCAATGGCACAAAGCCGTCAGGTGATGGCAACCTTGCATTCTTTTTAACAGAATTGATTGTTGTAATACAGTCAATAGCTTCTCCTTTTTTTCATTATAAGTCTGCAAAAGGTTGTCTTTTAAAAAAAAAAAGCCACAGATACTTGCAATAAAATGTTTCCTACTCTGTATAAAGACATATAGATCAAGGCTATAGCTCGGTAAAATGTACCGGTAGGTCATTGAATCAAAAGAAAAAAACATCTAAAGTAAAGAGCCTCTCCTGATGACAATACTTCTTGGCTATATGTCTATATAGGAGTGTTCAAGGGCGTTTTTTCCCCATCACTCACCATATTATAGTCCCACCCCATAAGCTTTCTGTGACAGTCACACGTCAAAAATGAAAAAGCATAAGAATATACTGTCGAATAACAACATCCAAGAAACGTCTTGTTTTCTTCTAAAACAGTGTCCGGATAAGTACAACTGATTTTTTTTTTTTTACAATGAAACACTCCTCGACAAATGAGGGATTACACCAACCAACGCACAACATTATTGACAGCACCATTTGGCAGCCTGGCCAGTGGAAGGAAAGAAGAAACATATGCGGACAAACCAAAAGTGCACAACCAGAGGCAAAAGCTGCAGCACAAAGACTCATTAAAGCATGTAACATCAATATTAGGCTAGTGGGCTTTAGTTTCAGACTGTCTTCTATTGTGATTGGCTTACAATTTGAAGAAAAATAATATAAGCCTGCTCAAACGCAAGGTGATTAGACATTAGTATGCTGGGGTGAACTTTCATAAGCCTAAAAACACCAACAGAAATTAAGATCAATCAGGCCGCAGCAGAGGTCAGAAATACTGTGCGCATTCAATTTGACAAACCACAGACTGGCAACTCAACCATATCTCAAATTAAAATCAAAATTAAGTTAATATAGTATATTTATGAATAAGTGAATTGTAGTGTGAAGCTAAATGTCATCTACAAATTGTATTTTGCCAGTGCATATGACAGATTTTTCTTAAACGTAGTGAACCTAATTATATTCCTTTTTCTTTATGCGCTTGTCTGACATGAGGTAGGGTAAGTTCTTGTGGAGATGGAGAACTTTTTTAAAATGTAAATGACTAGATTTAGGTGTTTTCCCCCAAAGAATCCATCACAAAAGCAGGACCTAGTGACAAAAATGAGGCAGCTGCACGCTGACTGCATGTAATAATAAAGTATTTTATTCCTAGTCAAGCTGCAAGTAAGCGCTCTGATTGGCTGCCCTTGGGTGGTGCCCTTGGGTGGGCACGCACCTAAAATGAATGCATAATATAATCAACAATGTGCCATTAGTTAGACTGATATTAATACGTACTTTCTCATGTGGCGGTGTGAACTATCAGGTACCCCGCTGTAATCTATCAAAATGCATACAAATTGCACATTAGTTATTTTTTGACACAATATTATTCTGCTCAATAGGCCCTTTTCCCGAAACCGACCAGCTAGTTCCGGTTGCCTTAAAACTGTCGAGCTCCACTTCCTGCTCCATTCATTGCTTATGGATAAGTCTTATTGAAATAAATCAATAATTAATTGAAAAAAAGTAAGAGTGAGTTACAAATGGATAATCACAGGCAACAAATGAAGGTTATTTTGATGTAAAAGTAAAAAATAAAAATCGTAATAAAAACACAAAATAACCTTAGGACTTTTATGTACCATGAAAATACTTCACCTGGGGACATCTAAATGTTTATAAAAGTAAGAGGTTTTGTCTCTAAGCTAATGCTAACATACAATTAATGTAACCACTAATGTACTAACACCACAAACTTAACTAATCTGTTTACACTCGACTTTGCATTCTTTCACTTTTATATGTTTTATATTTGTTTTATGTTTAAGTTAATGCATGTAATGTATGTAACACTTACTTTTATAAAGACATAGGTTTCCTCCGGTGACACATTCACCTTGTAAGTCAAAGTCTGCCAGTGATTATCAATCTATAACTCACTTTCTGCAGTGAGATCTTTTTCATTTTGATTGTAGAGTACATCTTATCTGAGTAAGACTCAGATAATCCCACAGAGAATGAATGAAATGAGAAAAGAAGACCCGCACTTTTACTGCCACCGGAACTAGCCGTCAATTGTTGCGTGTTGCGAAATCTCAGCAATTTGGACGGAATTCCTTAATTATTTCCTACATTTTTCGACTTTTATTCCACATTTTCTTCACATCTGCCACTTGACTTTCATACATATTTCATGAATATTCACGCATCAATATTTATGCATGAGTATTTATGCATAAATATTTCCGCACTTTAAATAGCTTACATTCCATGGAAATTTGGGAGTTTATCGAAGGACATTTTCTACCTTCTACCAGTGGAGACAACGAACTAAACAGGTGCTGTGTGTTTGCATGATATTCTAGATCCATGGTGTTTGCGGGTGTTTGCGGGACAAACGGGACAAATGGATGTCGGTTTAGTGGTTCACGCCTATCCCGTCTTTTTCACGCACCGCTCCTCCTCCTCCTGCAACAACACAAGTCATGATGGCGGAACTGTAGCACGTCGGGACGCTCCGGAGTGTGCACCGCCCGTCCTCCTCTTCTAACAAGTGTACATAGTTATTTATTCTTCAATCGACACAACTTTCCACCATGACCCGCTGGATTCCCACTAAAAAGGAGAAATACGGAGTCGGTGAGTTGCCAGTGTTGAATTAATCGTTTGGGTTTTCGCTGCGTAAAGTTTTACTCCACTTGTTATTTCTTATTCTTCGGTGGGACTCGTGTGTGGAAATGTGTGTGCAGCTCTTCATCATGTCTGTAGTAGTGTGGCGTGGACTGGGAAAGCCGCTTTTTCTTGTTTTTGTGCCTCTAAATACGTTTTAGCGGAGGAAAAACGGTCTGATTACATTGTTTCCATGTGCACACAGTCTCTGAGCTGACTTTTTAAAGTGACAAAGTAACTAATGTGTCCTTATTTGCCTGTAAAGGTCCCTCTGAGCCTGAAGGTCTCCTGTTGACTCCTCATGGGAGTCACTGGGAGATAAGAATGTGACATTTGCATAGTCAAGTTCAGTTTGTCAATTGTCTGCTCAGGAATTTTAATTTGGTGCACTGTAAAAAAAACACAAAAAAAGAGAGAGAAAGAAATCTAAAATCGTTTCACACTTTTCTTTTCTTTTTTGCGGTAATACATTAAGGCCCAAGAGTTAAAACAGAAAACAAAACAGGGCTTGTAATATATATTTTTTATTTTTTTCTGCATTTTCATTAAATCCTGATGACATAACTGTAGCCTACTGTGCCATTTTATGATGCCATTTTCACCCAGACTGCACGATATTGGAAATGATTGCGATATGTGATACTGCGATATCGATATTATAGCAAAATGTGAATGTACATTTTAGACTCATTATTTCAAATGTAGTAAAACAAGTCTTTTCACTCCCTGATGTATTAGTCAAAATGTGTCAAGAAGTAAAAAAAAAAAAAATGTAAACAGAGACAAAACCAAGACTAAATCGGGGATGATTTACCCTGAAAACCATGAATAAAATCAGTCCTTTTCAACCTTTTTCCTTAAAATTGCACAAGTGTGTCAAGTGTAGGAGAGCTGACGTTATTGCGATATGTTTGTTGCGATATCCGTTATGACTGGAGTACATTTCTGGACTGCTCTGCACCTTTATGTGCTTGTAATGATATCTGCCAGTGCTCCACCCTCAGCCGTGTGGAGTCTATGAAAAATGCTTTCTGGTTTGCTTTAGTGACTTCATACATAGCAAGTTCAGGCTGTAAAAACTAAATCAGCTCTAGGCTACACACTTTTATAGACTTTTTACCCGGTGCGCACCAGATGTGGTCGGTTCTCAGGCAGAATGCAGGCTATGTTTGGGGATATTTTTGGATGTTTTTTAGGGCTATAGATGTCTTCTAGATGTACAGCTTAGATCTCCCACTGCCATTGACACCATGTTTTATAGAACATTTGAATGTTTTTTTTTAACCCCCAGTATTTGTTGAATAAAATAAGAAAATGGCATTATTGATTTAAAACAACTTGTTAGAAAAGGGTCCATTGACTTCCTGTTCAAAACTGCTGAAGTGATAAGCCCCGCCTCTTCATAGTGACAATGTAGTACCTCATACTAGATTATGTCATGTTTTTTTTTAACTCTACATGTATGAGCTGTAGTGTTGTCACAATACTAAAATCTGTGTGCGATAATAGACTCGTAACTCAATACCAATTTATTGATAATAAACAATAGACAATAGATCGACATTTTCAAAATAAAATAATAGTACTTACTTTAGTAAACATTGTGGTCTTATACTAGTTGTGATAAAGCTCAAGATTGTTTTAAAACTGTTCGGGAAAATTCGCATTTTGTCCCGTTTCTGATTTGTTTTGGAGTCGATACTTGTTTAAATGAGTACTGATACTAATGATACTTTTTGACACCCCTACTGAACAGTGGGGCGAGATAGGGGCTAGGTGAAAACAGACAATTTTGGAGTATGACTCAAATGCAGTACAAAGCAGTATTACTAAAACATAGGGCTGTGCAATGACAAACCATTCAATTACAAACATGTTGTAATCAAAATACAATGAATCACCTTCTGTTCAGAATCCTATGCGATAGTTCTGACTCCAAACTTAGAGCAAAGACACAAATGTAATAAAGTGGTACGATTAAAGGTTGAATGGACGATTTTTTTGGCACAAATCTAAGTCTTATTTCCTTGTGGCGTGGACTGCCGATTAGTCCTGCCACGTATCAATCATAAAACGCACCTACCGCTCACCAGCAGCCGCGTGTGGCTCGTCCCCACGTTTCCGTGTGTCTAAGCGCATTGATCTATCATAATATAGTTCCCTCAGTGTATGGGACAAAATGAAGACGGAGAAATACAGTTCGAGCTGACTCAGAAGAAGACGGAAATCTACGGGAGACGAGAGATGCGATGTGATCCGTCGCGCTGATAAACAAACACACGTGTGTGTTGTATAAGCCCGCACGGGGAAGTGCTTATGCGCACTTCCGCCTGCGTTCTCAAATCGCCGAAAAATCGTCCATTGCGCCTTTAAGCATTTGGGGTTTTTTACATGTGAAAATGGAAAAGCCACAGATCTTTTGTGTTCTTAAATTGGCTCGGGGTAGAGATGTTTTTGGTTGGATTGGTTTATTTGGTTTATCACTTAAACCAATTATTTAAAAAATAACAAACAAGATAAACAAGACCTAAAACAACTGATTAATGCAAGTTGAGTTGATCTAAGGAAGTTTCCTAAGGTTGATACTAAAGAAATGTCCAACTTTACCTCAATTCTTCTGAGGCGTTCAAACTAAAGTGTCACAGACATGATCAATAACATATATTAAGGCTTCACTTTTACAGGTTAATTTTGACAGAATTGAAGCAATTGTTTTGCCATAATTAAGCAGCTCTACTAAAACTTGCATTAAAATACAACACAGAGTAAGCTTATGATGATAAAACACTGTTATTACAAGCATAAAAGCTCATAAAAGTAATTTTTACACAGGGTCCCTTTCCAATCTTTGGTGGATAAGAGAAAATATTCACTCAATGTCTTTCACGTGACCTTGTTTTTCCGGGTGTTTTGTGATAATCCTTTTTAGATGCATTTCAAATTATTGCACATTTTTGTATGTTATGCCGTGTTTTTTCCTGCCTCATTCACCTCAGAAAACGGCACAGAGAGTCACTTACCCAGTTCTTAATCCTCAAAATGCCATCAGACCCTGTACAAGGTCTTGGGTTGTAATCCGATTAGACAAGCCAGGGATCAGCTAAAATAAGGGCAACTACATTTTGGCATGAAAGAAAAGATTGTAAGTTGTCTGATAACATCTCTAATATCGGACTAGCTAACAGGGACATTTAAATGAGACATATCCTGGTTATAGTAAGCACCAACATAATACCCGGTAATTTTCATATTCTGGAGTGCAGCAGTAGAAATGTAAATTGAGCAATCAAATGTCCCCAGGCTTAAATGTAAGTGAATTGTTGTGCTTTTAACTCCGCACAGCGTCACACTCTGCGCTCTTTGTGGTACTGACTATTTTGAAGTCACTTTTAAAATCATCTATAGGGCTACAACTTATGACAATTTTGCTAATCGATCAGTTTAGTGATTATTATTTTAGATTAATTGAGAATTGTTTAGGATGCATAAATCATGTGAAGAAAATATTTGTATTAAGTTTGAGCCAGATGAAGCTGAAGTGAAGCCATCTGAGGATCTTGTTAGAGTATAATGTCATTGACTAAACAGTGTTTTGATCATTTTTATACAATTGCGGCTCTTTTTGAGTCATAAAATGTCTATTCTCAACTCCTGGCCTGTTTTGTAACCTATGTATAGACCAGTTAACGACTAATCGAATACTACATTACTTGACTACTATTTCAATAATCGATTCGTTACAATTATTTGATTAACTTGTTACAGCCCTTGTTATCTAATGGCTATTTTCAATTGAATCCTTGTAAAAAGTAAGAAGAATCAAAAATAACAGTTTAGACAGTTTAAAAAAAACAATGCAAACACACACACACACACACACACACAACCCTAACAAAAACAAATTGATAACCTTAATTTGTATTCATTCATTAATTTATTTAACAGGACAACATACAGTTACATAAAGCCAGCGGGCAAAGACGCTCGTACCAGAGTATTACTATGAAGGCTAATTTCCATCTCCAATCCTTTTTAAAAATGAAGAAGGATAAACGGTTACACTTACACAATCACAGTCATTCACTCACACAGTTTCCCTTTCACTGCCAAGCAGCCACTATGTGTATCATTACACATAGTGATAGTACTAATCATTACAGTGATTAGCTATAAATGGCTGTATACCGCATATATAATATACCGTATTTTCTGGACCATAAATTGCACCTTTTTTCATAGCTTTGGCCGGGGTGCGACTTATACTCCAGAGCAAATTATATGTGATATTATTCGTTATTTTCACACTGGCAACTGCATGGCTGTTAGCGATGCAGAGCAAGAATCCTTTACCTCCGGAGTTGGCGGAGTTGTTTAAATGTGACTCAGGAAGAAGAATAGAGTAATACTAATGCTTTGGTAAACGTGGTAGCATGTTCTTTATGCTGTAGACATCTGAATAACTGTTAATATGTTACTTTAACAAACCAGACACAACCCGGGAGATGAGAAAAAGGGCTTACCTCTGGCCTAGTAATGCTAAGGTAACCCACGGAACAAAGAACATTCAAGAACATGGACACACAGGCCCATCTAGAGGCAGCTTCTTCTGGTTCTGGTCGTATGAATGCATTTCACAGTTTGGCTGATAATATCATCTTAGAATGAACTCCAACACACAACTAGATAGATCGAGAACAATCATGTCTAGCGTCTCCATCTGTCATTGACACATTTGCATATTCCAAATTCACATTTATCTGTATAATTATTTGGTCATTAAATCGTCATAAACCACATTTGGTAAAGTGTTCATTCATTTCCAGAAAAGGGGTAAATGTCACGGTTACGTTCTCACAAACCTTCAGATTAACAAGCAAATGTATTATTAATTAATTAATTCATAAAATGAATGAATGAATGAATTAACTAATTTAGATATTTCATTATATAGTTGTTAAACGCATAATACAGGATGGTGCACTACATAACTCTAATAAACTCTAATAAATGTGATGTTTGAAATCTTGATCCAATTCTAACGGATATCAACTTGTCACCCTCTTTCATAAGTAGGAGGACATGAATCACAATACAGTACTTGAACTAGTAAAGAATCCCCTACATTATCAAAGTACATATTACATATATTGCCGGAGTGTGTACTAAAGCCCTCACTCAGTCTGTGCACTCGTAGCAGAGCTGGGAAATAATGCCAAAAATGAATCAAGATTTTGGTTTTGAAATGTACAACTTTACTAAACTAGGGATGTTACGATAACATGCACAATACAATTATTATTCATGATTATTGACACAGAACAAAACAAAAGAGAAATCCTTTTCTTTTATTCCAATACTGTTCCCAGTTTCATGGAAACTTTCTAAATACAAAAGTAAAGTTATGTGCCACATAAAAGCACCGTACATTTAGGTCTTCTTTTTGGAGTGCATTGAAACGACTTCTAACTTCTAAAATAGTCACCATTATTAGTTTTAACTTACTACCTTTTATTTTATGGATATCAATAATAATCGTAACTACAACATAATAATTGTGAAGATTTTAGATGCAAAATGAAATGGTTTTAATTCAATCTATAGTTAAAATTAATTTAAAAGACAACTAAATATAAATTACTCTTTTTCCGTCTGTTTTTGTCACATTTACTTTATTTTTGTCAGACAGTTCAGTTTCATAAAGCTGATCACAAACGTGAGAAATGGTAACCGGTCAGACTAGAGTAATAATTGCGAATAATCGTTAAATCATGACGTCACAATAATCGTAACTCTAACATTTGACATCGTGACAGCCCTACTTTCAATATAAATCTCCTGAACATAAACAGACTTTAAATAATGCTCATTAACCATAACAGAATAGTCCTAGACTTCCTCCAAAGTCTGAACTCCGCTCCAAACCACATGCTTTTCCGGACAGAGGTTTAGCTGTGGAATTCTTGTTGGAAAAGACCCGAGCTGATCATTGACAATTCTTTATTAAAATCCAATTAATTGCAGTATGTGCATGTAAAACTTTATTTTTTATAAGACAAATTGATTGCAGCTGTAATGTGTACTCTTACAGCATTACACCTCATTACTGTCTAGTGAGGAGATTGGATAAGCGGTTTGAGAACCAATCAAGAAATATACACATACAGCAATTTCACATCATGCAAATAGATTTTGTAAACGGCATAAATAAATATCAAACATTTGGTATCAGTAAAATGAATCCTCTTTCGTTCATCATTTGTGTCGGGTCATATGGGGACACACAGCAGTTGTGTTTATGTACTAAATTGTGCGGTAGTCTGTTTTTATAACCAACATTACTTGCATCAAAGTGAATCAAAAGGCTCGTTAAGCGTCAGTGTGACATGTTTGTGCCGGTGTCGTTGTACGAGTTTTACATCTGTCCAGACGTCCAAACCACTGTCCTTCTAGCTGTTACATTTGCAAAATGTGTGATCATTTCAATCCCACAGTGGCAAAATATTGCAAATTTCCACTCCTAAGGTTTGTGCTTTTGAAAACTCAAGTGCAGCTTTATATTGTCTGAATGACTTGATTGAGTTTGTCTGGTTCCTGTTGTCCGTGTTGGATAACAGGCCTGTCAGAAATTTCACAAATCAGCCGTCCCACCCTCCCCCTTTTAATAATGCCTAATTAAATCACATATAGCATGTAATACGATTCTGTAATTGCTTGTCGTATAATTACACTGATATATTCTATGGGGAGCAGCTACCAGTCATTCAACTCATAAGGACTGACTTAACTTATGCACAGTACCGTCACAATAACTATATCGATCTCTCTATCAATAAATTGTACATTTTGGCGCTCAATATTACCATTTTTTACATTTTCTGTGTATTAAAGTGGAGACATTTTAGTTATATTTTTGTAATATGATAAGCTGTAGAGCAGGGCTATTCAAGATAAGGCCCGGGGGCCAAATCAGGCGCGGGGGCCAAATCAGGCGCGGGGGCCAAATCAGGCGCGGGGGCCAAATCAGACCCGGGGGCCAAATCAAGCCCTCCAAACGATTTTAATCCGGCCCACGACAAATATATTAAAAATAAATAGATCAATAAATAAATAAATACATAATGATAAGGCTGAGCAAAATAATATGTCTGTTTGCCGTAACCCGACCGACCCGCTATGAAACTAGCCGACTGGAAAAAAAAAAAAAAACTGCATTTTGTTGACAAAACTTCAAAATCTTTTATTTTTCAATTATTTCGCCGACTCACCAACCGGTCTTTCCTGAACCACCGTGTTACACGCTTGTAACGCACCGCAGAACACATGTGCGTCTTCATTTTCAGTCCTCCACATGCTTCTGTTACAAAGCAGACCATAGATAGTAGTCGTCATATTGCTTTTCAAAGTTAGTTTGCCCTTGTCGGCGCCACTGACATGTCCATAGTAATGCCAGGCTCTGTCAGGGTGTGAAATTTGACTTACGCAAATGCATTCTGGGATTGAAACACGGCCAGCAGCGTCATCACAGCAAACATGGCGGCGCCCGTGTCCCCTGCATGTTCCCCCCGCTCGCCTTAGCTACCAAAATAAAGGATAGCGGCGTACAAAAGGTCGATTGAAATATCATAAAATTGTGAGATTTAGTCTCCTGATCGGGTTGATAGAGACGTTTTTTGTCATTGACTGTTGAAGCCTGACCCCTGGTGGTCACTCCGACTCAAATGACAAAATTTTGATCTTTTTTTTTGCCTTCAAAGTAAAAAAAATAAGAATTTGCCTACCGACCGAGCCAGATGAAAAATGTTGACTCGGGTTACAGCAAACAGGCAATTTATTTGGGGAGCCTAATGATAATAATAATCTTGTTCACTGGTTTATTTCTTGGTTAACACGAGATTAGACCTGGTTTTGATTTGGGTTTGATTCTGGGTCAAACCTGACTGATATGACTCTATTCCTAGTTTAATTCTGGATCAGTATTGGATGGGCAATGTAGGTAAATATAAGTTATTTTATTGTATTGACTCAATTTATTGAAACGGTGTTTGCTATTTAGCTTAACCCAAAATTGTATTAGTGGCCCTCTGGAAAGTGGCCCTTCCACTTTACATGAGCAGTCAGCAGCCAAGATGTTGCTTTGGAAATGTGACCACTCTAAGGTCACTGCTGCTGGGGCATCTCTGTCTAATAAGCAAATCAGTTTGGCTTTCCTCTCCTCTTAGATCTCACTGATAACATCCTGGTTTGTTTATCGTCCAATGTCAAATGTGATTATTGTCTGATGCTTTAGAGATTGGTGCGACCTTGTTCCCAGTTTGGACGGGCTTGTACCATTTCTCTGTGATCAATTTGATTCATCCTCTTCTCACTGCAGATAAAGGAGTGCTGTGCAGTCGTCTTTGACGTTTTGTTTTTACCACAATCCTTTTGAGTTAAAGATGATACCATGCCAATCTATAATTAGGTTTGAAGCTAAGAATTAAGTACAGGAAATAAACTATACCCAAATACTAATCAATAAAATTTGAATGTGTGTCAATTTAAAAAAAACAAATAATTATGGGAACCTTTTCTTCTCTTGATTTTTATCGTAACTAGTTTAAGACCACATAGTAATATTATAGAAAGTACAGTTATTTTGTGCTAAACATTAAATTACAGGTAAAATGTTTTTGGTCCAAAAGCCTTGTATCAAGCCTTGTAGAATTGACATCCTTTCACAGTGATACACTTAGTTCTGGGGTCCCTGATTTTCAAACTGTGAAAGGAAGAAGGATTTATATCAATCTTATCAGTAACTCTTAGCTCTCACAAACATTTTGGCACATTACTATTATGGCAAGGCAAGGAAACTTTATTTGTAGAGCACATTTCATACACAAGGCAATTCAAAGTGCTTCACACAAAAAATCATTTCAGTCGTATGCACAACTAAACAAAATTGTTTTTAGCTTAGATTTGGACATTGTCAGAGTAGAAGTCTCACATCTTCAGGAATCTTCATTGTGCACATGCATACATTTTTTGGCTCCTCGCACAGCTTTAGAACAGCTTTAGAACAGCTTTCTCAAGTGGAGCACCCAGCCTTGCACAGCCTCTCAGTTCTCATCCCAAAGTGTATAGTCACGTACGGCAAATGCTTCTCTGCAGTCTTTTTGTTCAGTTCAAATTAAGACAAAACCATGGCAAAATATCCTTTATGCTCGTTTAGGCTTGAACATCAGAATAAGGTTTATGATTTATAGATAACCTATAAGGACTTATTAGCTGGAGCGCAGTGTAAAGTGAAGATCGTTTGGAGCCGTCTAGACAACGGGAGAAGGCAATCTCCCGGTCTCCTGTGGTCCTTGTGCTTTGAGATGCCCAGCCCCAGGATTTGTCTCTCCCCAAAACTTTAATTGAGCTGCTTTCACTTAATGAGTTGGGTTGAAATTCAGTGCCTCTTTTTCCCCCAACACATATTTTATCCTTATTTATCATACAGGCTTAATAAACTTTAACAGAGTTTTTATTTATTCATTTACTTTTAATTTTGAGTCAGCTGTGAAGTATGTTTTTCTTCTGTGTTTGTCACACAGAAGATGCTCATATAAAGAGCAGGCAATTATCTAGCCTTAGGCTGCATTTTAACATAAGTGCCAATGAAGAACTAATTGCCTCTTTTTAATGAATGGATTTTGGCAGCTCTCATCCACTAGGAAGTCTATCAATATTTACTCCGTCTAGTCATTTGCATACCGTATTAGTATGCAAACTAAAAGCTAAATAGTACAAAAATACTCCTAATTAGGGCTGCAATTAACAATTATTTTGCTAATTAAATTGTTGATTCCCCCATTGATTCATTGGTAGTATATTGCCCATAGCTCATTGCCATTCAGTTGATCAAAGTTGATTTACAATGCTGTGCATTATTCTTTCACTGGTGGTATGCTACTTCTGTAGCCACATGTGCCCTGCGGCAGACTGACAGCAGCGAGGCCATCTGCGTCATCATCCCTTCCCCCACCCACTAATATCTCACTCTCACGCCACAGTCATCCAAAGGTAAAGTGGGTGAAATGTCTGTCTTGTCTTACTCAGCCGGTTATTATCTTGTCTACTTCTGTATTGTAATCTAAAATGCTCTTACTTTGTCTAGAACAACTTCACGCATTCTTGAACTCTTTCAAAGAGAAACTTGATTGGAAATCTAACAGCAGCAAATGAGCTGAGTTCTTATCTCTGTGTTTGTTGTCCAAGCAGCACAGATAGTGTTCTTCATTGCACTCTGCCATGGCGCAGAGGGTTGCTTTATGTTGAGACAGTGTGACATCACAACCTGCTCCGCTCAGTACAACCTGTTGGCATGATTCCAGCACAGACACGTTGAATGGGCCATTGTCACTCTCTAGTGGCAGATGTCACTTCTCCAAATCATTTAGCTTTGGTCACAAAGCTGAAATGATTGTCTGGTTAATAGTAAATTATTTTAAAGTAGGTTAAGGTTAGCCCCTAACCCAGAAAGTTGTTGTTTTTTTCAATAAAATCATTCCTCCTCCATGACCGTGATGTAGATAAAGATTTTTCTAATTTCTAAATTACTACAGATTCAATTTCCTCTTATCAAGGTTCCTCTTCAGAAAAGCATCAACCAGGCAACATGATGTGCTGACTGCTCGGCCACTGTGTTGCTGTTTCTTTTATTTTACTGCCTTTTTTCTTCTTTTGGCCGATTCTGGGAATGATCTGTCTACATCAAGTGCAGCGGGCAGCACACAGTAGCAGAGCGTGCAACAACTAGGGCTCACTGTTTAATTCAGAATCACAAGGTTTATTGCCAAATGTGGTTTATGCAATTATTTTGTTGAACAAGTCAATCATGCACTCTTAAAATTAGAACAATATTGGTTATTTGCCAGATTTTAATGCAGTGAAAATTCACAATATTTCTAGGAAAAACAAAACAAGAAACCCACCCTTTTTTTCAATCCTAAAGTTTGCGATTTGATCCAAGCTCTGACCGGTGCATTCTTTCATACTGTCATCCTGTCATTGTGTCTCACTCACTGCTCTGCCTCCAGTTTATGCATGCGGCAGGTGTATGAATGAGTTTGTAAAAGAAAATGTGACAGCAGCTCGAAGTATCCTATGGCTACAAGCTGATGCGTTTACATGCGTGTCTCATGCTTGTTAACATTCATGACATTAGGCATTATGAAGAATGTGTAGCAGGACTTTCCAGATCATGCATTGGTTACACAAACTCTTGCCGTTTCCCTGCAGAGTTGTCTGTACAGATGTTTTTATTGAAATTCTTGAAAATAAATTCCCAGCACAAAAGAGTGAGTTGTTTGCATTAACTTTTTAGTTTTAAATTTAGGTATTCAGGTGGAGGTGCGATAACCCGAGCCAGTTGAAGCGTGCTAGGAAATCTAGCCTCCAGCAATGCGCATTATCGCATGCAAGTCAGGGCAGGGCTGCTCTTCAGTTCCTCTATCTTACTGTGTGGCTGTGTGCAATTGCAGCAGCCCGGAGTCATGTCTAAGACCTTTGTTACTGTATTGTTTGCCAAAGTTTTTTTTTTCTGTTGCGACACCCAAGGACTTGTGTGTACCTTTGTTATCTGGTGTCATGTCTTATACCTTTAACTAACCTGAGTCACAGACATGACGAATTTAAGTCTGTATACTTGGCACAAGGAGGAGTCACAAGTGGGAACAAAGCCGACTGTGGTCAAAGGTTGCTGTGTAAGAAAAGAAAGCTTATCTTCTTGCTTGACTGAATAGATTTTATTACTGATAACATTCATATCAATGCACCACAACAGCTATGTAGGAAGAGTCTGCTTTTTATGTATTGTTTGTCAATGTATCTGTTTCATTGTTTGACTAAACAATAATGGCTGAGTTTAGTTAATTTGGACTTTAGATTCAATAGCATCCAGGAAGGTACTGTGGACAAGTATTAAAGTTAAAAAGCTCAGTTTTGGGTCAAGAAAGAGCTGCTGTAAAGTTAAATTAAATGTCAAGTTGAATGTCAGCTTTGTTTCCCTTTTCCCTACAATAAAACTAAGGCACATAAACGTTCCAATTGGTCCAAAGTCAGTCAAATTTGTCCAATCTCAAGCCATTTTTTTTTAACTTACTTTTGTCTCTTAGTTGGGTTTCTTTCTATTACAACAGATCGAAGTTTGTCCTGGGTGTGCTTACCTGTACTGTGTGTTCGTAAGCAGATACTCTTTTGTTTGTATTTTCATGAAGCACCAGTCCAAAGTCAGAATATGAGATTTTTGTATGTGTGCTTTTTCAGAACAACTGATTTAGTTTGTGAATGATTTATCTACCTTATTCTTCTGTGATTTCTGAACCAAGCTGCTCTTGACCCTGTACCAGGCCAAAGTTTACACTCTCTACCGCGGTCCGTTTGCTTGAATATTAACGACAATCTTTAGCCATTTGTTTCAATAAAAGGTGGCCGGAAACCTTTATTCCACTGAGTCTTTCTCAATCTGGAAACATTACATTTAAAGAAGCAATCAGCCAAAAC
The DNA here is from genome assembly GCF_026437365.1 of Eucyclogobius newberryi. Classification (NCBI taxonomy): domain Eukaryota; kingdom Metazoa; phylum Chordata; class Actinopteri; order Gobiiformes; family Gobiidae; genus Eucyclogobius; species Eucyclogobius newberryi. The sequence goes on along the minus strand of NW_027316278.1, from coordinate 14,554,707 downwards.
AAATAGTTCACATGTGCAAATTGTACCGAGATTACAGAAGGCTTTGTGAAGAATTTGGTTTCCAGTGAGGTGATCCAAAAGCTTGATTTTATTTCATACAGCCATGCTCCTCTGTGTGGTGAGTAATTGAAAAGGGATTTGGGGTGTTTCTTTACCCACTGGACTACGAGGAATAACTTTTTAGCTCCCGGTGCGTACAGTCTGTTTTTAAAGTCCATGTAATCAGACTTTTGTTCTTGTCTTGCAGCCATCTACAATTATGATCCGAGCGGAGACCACGAGCTGTGCCTACAGGTGGGGGACGCGGTGCACATACTTGAGAAACTGGAAGGTGAGTGAACACCTAACAAGCCTTAACGTGCCTGTTTGAACATGCTTACACAGGAGCTAGGCTGGAGGAGTTGAACCAAGCAGCACTCTGCATGCCAGGTCTAATCATGTAAATGAGCATGCACTGTGCCACATTGCCCTTTTGACTGTCACCCGTTGCATCCTCTGCTTTTCAAGATGAATCTCTATCTCCACAGGCTGGTACAGAGGCTACACACTACGCAAGAAATCACACAAGGTAGTGTCATTAGCACTTAATTATTGTAATGTACCTTCCACTGTGAACGTAGATCATTGTCTCCACAGGGCATTTTCCCAGTTTCCTTCATCCACTTGAAGGAGGCCACAGTCGAGGGAATTGGGTAAGAAATATGTTGCAGACAAACACTTTATTTTCTTTTATACAAACTACACTCTATTTTCTTACTTTACAATAATATGTTGATATAAAAGCATGCAGAAGTTAGTTTGGAAAAGTTTGGATTTGACAGAAGTAACTTTGTATGTGAGGGATTAGACTGACACAGGGTGAGATAACAACAAACAGCTTTCATTCATAATTCACTTAAAATTGGTTTGCTGGCCCGCCTCGTCGTCTGTCAATAACATGCTGCAGTTGCAATTATCATTGTTGCAAATGTCTTTTTTGGCGGTGTAAGGCGGATGATTTTGTCTATTTATCATCAATATAAATATCCCACTGTCTAAATCATATGGCATCAACTGTGAATGATGAGCTACAAGTCTAATATCTTATTCTGTTTTTATGGACGTCAGCCAGCAGGAAATACTTATCCCCGCCGACCTCCCGCTGAAGCAGGAGCTGGGGGCCACTCTCAGGGAATGGGCGCAGATATGGCACAAGCTCTATGTGGTATGTTGTTCTTATCAGCTGTATTTAGTTAACATGCCTTTTCACCAAGGCACTGTACCTCTAAGCAGGATTAGAGGCTAGAGAGGTAAGTGCGGGGTGAAACTTTGATATTCTGTGCAACGAAGCTGGTTCGCCCTCTATCAAAGTAGATCTCTGCGAATTGAATTTGAACTGCTAACTTGCTCCGGTGCAGAAAAGAGATCTTGAGGATATAAAGGGGCTGTATACGTGCTGCTGGTCTGAATGGGAAGGAGCAAAGGGGGATTGTTTGTTTGATTAAAAGATAAAATATAAACACATGTAACTTTTACATTTACTGGAGGCTACACCACTAACTATTCTGCAGAGAACCAACAGTAATGTGGCCCGCAGACACCACCATAATTGCGGGTGTTTAAACAAGGCTAATGTGTTGTGCATTTAAATTGTGTGGTGTCTGTTATCAATTTTAACGCTTCTCTTTAAAACTATTTCCCTCTTGCTGTTTTTTTTTTATTACAGCTTATTCTGTGGATACAGAAAGGGATGGTCCGATAGGAATGTTTTTGAGCCGATGCCAATATCCTGAGTGTGTTTTACTGTTGGGGACGATAACCACTACTTTCACTTTAATACAAATAATAACAAGCTGTATTATCTGGGAAATGAAACTATTTCTGGCATGATTTTGCAAACATACAGCCATATTTCTTAACCTAATTGATCTGTTCAAAAAGTCAAATCTGATGCAGTGAGGTTGAACTCCATGGGCTCACACAGTCTGGGGCAGTGCAAGAAAAAATATCGGTGCCTGTATATCGCCTCAATGTTTGAGCGGTGCTCAAATATTGATGAAGGTGCCATGCCAGTGGAGTTTGTCCTGCTTTAGTTCTGGTTTAAGCTCAGTTTCTTGACGTAGACTTTATTTGGTCCCGATCCAGTCCAGGTTTAGATCTAGATTTTGACGTGTTTGAATTCATCCACCGTTTATTTGACTATAGACCCTTTTAAAATACTATGTTATCAGAATGTTAGATTCTGAAATGTAGGCAAAATTAAATAGACAAAAATATTTCCAATGAGTGATTGACATGTGAGATAAATACTCATGTACCGGTACTAAACTGTTTAACACATAACAAAAATATGCAAGTTTTCAATTTCCTGAGTTGAAATGTCAGTCGATTTGCTTTTCTACTAGGAAAGATAGAAACAATAGTATTTTCTTATTTTTGAGCTGCACTATAAGTATAATGTGGGGTAAAGTATATCATTTAGCTGTTGATAACTATTGTAAACTATTGTATCTTATTTTGTGATGAGTAAATCAGTTTCTTCATTGAAATCAAATTATGTGCTACTTCACATTTGCCTTAAATACAGGAGTCCTTTTCTTATATCCATTTTGTCAATTCCATTGAAGTGTGTGTATCTGTTTATCGGACAGGCCAACAAGACTACCCTGTTCAGGAATGTTCAGCAGATGGCCTACAGCCTCATAGAGTATCGATCTCAGATAGTGTCGGGAACGCTGCCCAAAGATGACCTTGTGGAGCTGAAGAAGAAAGTCACTGCAAAAATAGACTACGGGAACCGGTATAAATGCTTGATTCTCTCCAAAAGAAAGCTTAAGGACATAAAGAGCATTGTTACATTTTAAATGCTTGAGTTGTTGTGGAGAGTTGGGCTGTGTGAACTATTTTCAAAGTGTATCTTTTGTGCCGTGCAGGATTTTGGGTTTGGACTTAGTGGCACGAGATGAAGCTGGAAACATGTTGGATCCGGACCAAACCAGTACAGTCAGTTTGTTTCGGGCTCACGAGACGGCGTCGCGAAGTGTGGACGACAGGTTACAAGAAGAGAAGGTACAGCTACTACTACTACTACTACTGGTCAACTCACTTTCCTTTTTTTTCTGTTTATTATTTTTTAATGGCCAACTCACCTTTAAATGAGATGATTGTGTTACGTTCTTGATATGGGCTTTGTTTCTATTGTTATACCTGAACATTACATTTTCATTTGCTTCTTTAAGACACGGAACCTGGAGAGCAGGCGTCAGACCCTGTTCAGCACCGTGCACACCTACAGTCTCCTCATGAACCTCAAGAACTTTGTGTGCAACATCGGAGAAGACGCCGAGCTCCTCATGTCTCTGTACGACCCCGACCAGTCAGAGTTCATCAGGTCGGTAGATGTCGCTGATGTGCTCTTGGTTGAAGTTAAATAAAGTAACATCAAAGTAAACATTGATAAACTAGTGTTTATAAAGGACCTACTTCTTAATAATGGAAGTAACTCTTATGTACCGTATGTTTAATATTCAAATAAACTTAGCCTTGTCATCTGTTTTAGCTTATTCTCATTATATTCCATTTATGCCATGATTTTGTATATTCCTTCCTGGACCAAACCTCTAAATTTATCATTATACACAAACTCCTGACTCCTTTTTTCAACAAAGAAATCTTATTAAACTCAAAAGCGTAGGGGTCAAAAATGACAAAATCATTATACAAACTAAAGGGGAAAATACTTTGCTTTAAAATGTGACTGGCGATTCAGTGAATAGTGCCAATAACTATGAAGAGTTGTACTTTTCACAGTATTTGCACAAAATCTGCAGCTTACACATTTCCGTGATTATAATCTTCTCCACGGTCAACACGATTACCCCCTCCTCTCGTACAAAACACTTCAAAGATCCAAAGTTGGGTTTGCTTTAGCAGATAAACTCGAGCTGTGAAATCCTTTGGGGTTTAGTTTGGAGGTTTAGCAAATTGCAGTGATTTGTTTGTAGCAACCAGCGGCGTTTGACACGTTAGACCACGCCCATCACACACTGACTCCCTTTTCTTTCAAGACACTATCTCATCAACTGTCTTTACTTTGTTTTTATTACCGGTATGTGGTGCCAATTACTACACAGCTGGGTCCAAAACAAAAGATTCAGGCCCCGATAGCAACCATATGCTTGTCATTGTTTACCTTTGTATAACAACCAGACAATATATTCCACAGCTATTAAGAGTAATTATTATGATTGAGCCGGCATTCCTATCACGTATCTCGGCTGTTTAAAGTAGCATTTTCATATTAGCAGTCTGTGCTGGAAGGCTACTCTTTTAGGCATCATTAAGGCTCTGCTGCTTCTGCATAGTGGGATAGGAAAACAGTCTGTGTGAGCTCGACTTGACAAAAAAATGTGTCAGCATAAACCGCAAGAGTGTTTAAAAATGCTTCTCTGTGAATACGTGTGTGAAGAAGTCTCACCCGGAATCTTCAGTCCTTGACAAACGATTGATTCTTAAACTTTCTTTTACACACTGAAATCTAATTTATACAGTTTATTAAGGCACAAGTGCATCACTAATGGGCAGTTTGAAGCGGATTCGTAATGAGTGTCTCTCGAGTTAAAACGTGCCTGAAATACCGCCGCCGTGCTGTGGCGTTGTGACGGATTTTAAGGAATGTAAACTAGCAAAAATGTATCGTACAACAATCAGTTACAACAATTGACAACGGTTACTAATGATGGTAAATATTGAAGTAGTTTGAGAGCACAGCCCTTCGTCTCAATCAGTGCTCTTTCCACTGAACTATGATATCCATTTGTGTCATTGTGTTTATAAAGTAATAAATAATTCTGTGATCTGAATTCTCTTTGATGTAAATCATTTTGAACAATTTACTAAAAAGAACAATGTAGTGTCCTCAGCTCCTCTTATTTAGCATAATGTTATCTTCTTTGCACAGTCTGTATGTGATCCATAATGTTTGACAGGCAGTACTACTTCCAAATCCTTCATTTTGTATTTTACTCGACGCTTGCACATTTGTAATATCTAACTGCGGGTCATATTTAAATTCATGCAGCGAGAACTTCCTGGTGCGATGGGACAGTACGGGAATGCCTAAAGAAATCGAAAAGCTCAACAACCTGCCTGCCCTCTTCACGGTAACTGAATCCAAAACACCCTCTGTACGCTCTGCTCAGGATTTACACAATCCACAAAGTCTAAAACCTGTGACAAACGGCATACATTGTTCCTGGATGGCTGATAATTTAGTGGAACTTTTCAACGCAGGACTGGCATTCAGGGAAATCTGAATACATTTGCCTCTATTATGCTGTTTTTAGCCAACTTTTTGAAAACACACCATTGTTTGAAAACTGAGCGTGCCTGTAGGAATTACTGAGCTGAAATGTGATCCACTGAATCGGTAAATAACAAATGTTTTGGTCTGTTTATTTAAATGCGAATTTGCAGATTATTGCAAATATTCAGGTTTATTGAATTATTCAAACTTTATTGCATTTCTATCGAAGTCTGCTTTTATCGTAAGCCACAACAACTAATCACAACAACTAATTCACTTTCTTCTGTTTGGGTGAAATATCCCAGAAAGTTCAGGCCTTGTATGGGGTTCACTCAATGTTAAAACTTGGACTCCCACTGATGGAAAACCACACAATATTCCTTTGTAAAATAAAATGAATATTTTGCTCCCCTTGCTTTCCGCTTCCCTCTCATATTTAGCTGGGCTGACTTTTTCAAAGCACTCAATATCTTTTTCATCTATCCTCGTGTGAATGAACCCAAATATTCAGACTGTTCATTTCTTGTATGTATTGTAGCATATCTCCTTTAATTTGCCTTAATAAATCAACTTTTGCTTGTATTTGGTGCCCAGGACTTGAGCAGCAGTGACTTGATGAGGCCGCGGCTCTTTCTAGTGTGTCAGATCATTAGAGTCGGCAGCATGGAGCTCAAAGAGGGCAAGAAATCCACCGGAGGACTGCGGAGGCCATTTGGTGTTGCGGGTGAGATAATATTTGTTCAAGCAGTTCATTGTGAATTCAGCCAAGTCCCTAATACTCTGACGAGGCTTTCTGTGGCAACAGTTTTGTCATTTGTGAAAAAGTGTACAAATTACAAGTGCGTGTGCTGATGGAGCCCGAAAGAGGTCAGTGGAACTTTGTGTACATAGGCGAGGATGTATCAAATGTGCCAATATGACTTCTGGACATGTCCGGCAAAGCAATACCAAAGCATACCCTCCATCAGTTACGCAGGGCACATTTTAAGCAGCAGCTTGGGAAACTCTTTTCACATACAAGACTTTGTTTGATGAAACCTAAACAGACTCAATCCAAAGTTTGCACAAAGTCTAAAAGTAAAGGGAAATGAACATCAATCGTAGACTGGAAATACCCTTTATGTGGAACGCTAGAGTGGATATTTTTAATCATGTTCAAAATGAAAAATGTCAAACTCCCAATTTGTCACGTTGTGTTGTGCCAAGCAACAAGTAAGTGGCATTTAACACCCAGCACACCTCTTTCGGCTCATCTCATGTGGTATTTTTATACATGGCAGAAAAGGTGTGTCATGGGATTAACTATTTTTGCCTCTGTTTGCAGTTATGGACATAACAGATATCGCCCATGGCAAAAGTGATGATGAAGAAAAACAGCATTTCATCCCATTTCAGCAGTGAGTCTTTTGATGTAGTTTCACTTAACATAATTAATGTTGGTTTGTAGTAAAGCTAAAGTGAGTTTGTTTGTTTGGTTGTTCCATCACATCTTTGCAGCAGATGTAGCCGATGTTTTGTTGTCCATGACGAATTCTAAAATCAAGACTTTTGTCTCTTTCAGTAGATTGTGTTTTTAGCAACTGCGAGAGGAAATTGATAATGTATTTATTGAAATGTTAAACCACAGACACCCCCATTGAGGCCAAACTTAACCACAACCACAGTCAAACTTGTAGTTTTCAGTGCTTGACATTTTACTATGACAGCCCGCTTTTGCCCAGAAGGTTCTCTTTGCTGAAAATATTTATTTCACAATTTTTACCATGTTTTTGTGTGTTTTTTTTGGGGGGTTAAATATCACACCTGGTCATGTTTCCCGACCATGACTATTCAAGACATGTTGTTCTGAGTGGAGAAGTCTTGTTCAGCTTTTCAGTCGTGCCAAATGCATTTGAACTCTATTAAGTCTGAAAGAAAATTTTCCACAGGCAATCATGAACAGAATAATTATACAAATGAATACAAAAGGTCATCCAAATTGGGTTTTCCATTGAAGGCAGGAAAAAAAATTGTCTTTACAACTGAGCCAACAAAACAAGATGGCCTTGCTTATTAAGCATTCTGCACATTTCAAAAACAAATCCCCTAAATATTACTTTGTGACATGCTTCTCCTCGGCCCCCACACTCTGGAACACTTTACCCAGTCATCTGCGACTGCTGGACTCTCTGGATGTTTTCAAATTCAAAACATACCTTTTCAAATCTGCACATTCACTGTAACCCACTGATTTAATTATTATGTTGTCCTTGGATGCCGTTAAGGCGCCTTCAAACAAAAATAATTATTTAGGTGTTGTTTCATGAGTTATGGTTAAATTATTACTGCTATTATTATATGACTATGTGCTCTATATGTAACTAGACTAACTAAAAATAAGAAACTTTTCGCTTGGTAATGCACTCGTCCCAGATTGAAAACCCTCTTTAAAATGCCAGATGGGAACTCGAAGTATGCTGCATTGCTCCCTTCTACTCAGTTTACGCATAAGCAGATGTACACTATGACAATGACACGCCAGAACATCCTTAAAGCATTTCTAGGTGCCTTTCTGCTACTTCGCGGACCATTTGTTTGTCACCTGTCAGCGGAGTTGGCAGCTGAATTATGCTTTCTCTCTGTGCCTTCTCTTCCCTCCCAGGATAGCAATGGAAACCTACATTCGTCAGAGGCAGCTCATCATGTCCCCCCTCATCCCGTCGCGGGTTATAGGAGAGAATGAGCCGCTCACTGCCGTATTCAACAAAGTCATTGCCACTCGGGAGGTCAATCACAAAGGCCAGGGTAAAATGAAGTGCTCACAGACAGTCGGCGTCCCCTGTGATTTCTAGCCAGGGCGACTCTAATTTGACCTTTTTGTTTTGAGAGGAATAGATGATGTGTGTAAGGGTCCACAGGGTGTTGCCTTTGCAGTGTCTGGCTCATTGGATTTCTTTACATGTTTGCTGCCAGGGCTGTTTGTGACCCTCAAGCTGCTCCCGGGAGATCTGGCCCAGGTCAGGAAGGACTACCCTCACTTTGTGGACCGCAGCACGGCTATAGTGAGGAAGATGGGCTTCCCGGAAATCATCCTCCCCGGTGGGTTAAGCTATTGTTTGCCAAACACATATACAAGAGTTTAGACAAGGGAGGAAATGATACATCAATCTGATGGACACAGATTGAATATTTTATCTGTTCAGTTTTTGAATTCTGACTTTTTTTTGGGTACCTTTTTGTAATACATTTATCTCAATTAGAATAAAGAATGCATAATTTAATTAACTTTTAGTTCTGACAACATGTCTTTGTAATTCCTCATTTGTCCAGGAGTGTTGCAAAGGATTTTCAGACAGAAATTCCTGTTCATTTTAAATCGGGCAACACTTTAAGACAGGTTCATTCTAAGGACAAGATGCCGACACAAAACAGAGCAATGTAGTTTATTCTATTCAATGCAGTGCAGAAAGTTCTGTTTCAACATCATTTGTTTTACTGTCCCCTGTACCATGAGTTACGTAGTAAATTATTTTCAGATTTATCCCTGTTTTGTCATGACAGATGAAGACAGAATGGCGTATCTATTTAAAAAGAGTATTTTTAAGTGTGCCAAGTACCAGTATGTGTTAAAGTCCTGGGAACGTCAGAGGACATTATTTGTACTGTGAAATCTGTCTGGTTATTGTTTTTTTATGTGTCTTATAAGCCCATGTGGACTGGGCACCTTTCACTTGCCCTGTGCATCTTCATCTTAAAACCACAAACCTCTCCTTTGAGGTGAAGATTCTAAGCAGGAGAAGAGATGATTTGAAAGAGGAGTTAAAGGGGCCATGTTTGTTAAAAAAAAGAGAATCCCGATTCCAACTGAAATGAAGGTTTAAGTTTCAATACCGGTGATATGCAACAACATTTTGAAGCCAATGGGCATCGGCCCTGGCCAGTCAGATGCTAATCAGGTGTTCATCTGTTATGAGGGAGCTATAGATGGCTAACAATATGATTTCTATGACCCAAAGGGGCTGTTAAGGTAACAAAGAAGATTGATTTCATGGGAAACTTAAAACAATGCAAATGAAGAGATAAACAGGACAGGCGGTGGGCGTAGGATGCACCGTTCTGGTGCAATAGAGTGTTTACCGACACGTTCACTGCACACGCTGTGTGAGGTCCACACTCCAGTCGTGTAGTGTGGACCTGAGACTCTATAAACACACTCAGTCCAGTCGTGTAGTGTGGACCTCAATCTCTATAATCACACTCAGTCCAGTCGTGTAGTGTGGACCTCAGACTCTATAAACACACTCAGTCCAGTCGTGTAGTGTGGACCTCAGACTCTCTATAATCACACTCAGTCCAGTCGTGTAGTGTGGACCTGAGACTCTATAAACACACTCAGTCCAGTCGTGTAGTGTGGACCTCAGACTCTCTATAAACACACTCAGTCCAGTCGTGTAGTGTGGACCTCAGACTCTATAAACACACTCAGTCCAGTCGTGTAGTGTGGACCTCAGACTCTATAATCACACTCAGTCCAGTCGTGTAGTGTGGACCTGAGACTCTATAATCACACTCAGTCCAGTCGTGTAGTGTGGACCTCAGACTCTCTATAAACACACTCAGTCCAGTCGTGTAGTGTGGACCTCAGACTCTATAATCACACTCAGTCCAGTCGTGTAGTGTGGACCTGAGACTCTATAAACACACTCAGTCCAGTCGTGTAGTGTGGACCTCAGACTCTATAATCACACTCAGTCCAGTCGTGTAGTGTGGACCTCAGACTCTATAATCACACTCAGTCCAGTCGTGTAGTGTGGACCTCAGACTCTATAAACACACTCAGTCCAGTCGTGTAGTGTGGACCTCAGACTCTATAATCACACTCAGTCCAGTCGTGTAGTGTGGACCTCAGAGTCTCTATAAACACACTCAGTCCAGTCGTGTAGTGTGGACCTCAGACTCTATAAACACACTCAGTCCAGTCGTGTAGTGTGGACCTCAGACTCTATAATCACACTCAGTCCAGTCGTGTAGTGTGGACCTCAGACTCTATAATCACACTCAGTCCAGTCGTGTAGTGTGGATCTCAGACTCTATAATCACACTCAGTCCAGTCGTGTAGTGTGGACCTCAGACTCTATAATCACACTCAGTCCAGTCGTGTAGTGTGGATCTCAGACTCTATAAACACACTCAGTCCAGTCGTGTAGTGTGGACCTCAGACTCTCTATAAACACACTCAGTCCAGTCGTGTAGTGTGGACCTCAGACTCTCTATAATCACATTCAGTCCAGTCGTGTAGTGTGGACCTCAGAGTCTCTATAAACACACTCAGTCCAGTCGTGTAGTGTGGACCTCAGACTCTCTATAAACACACTCAGTCCAGTCGTGTAGTGTGGACCTCAGACTCTCTATAAACACATTCAGTCCAGTCGTGTAGTGTGGACCTCAGACTCTATAAACACACTCAGTCCAGTCGTGTAGTGTGGACCTCAGACTCTATAAACACACTCAGTCCAGTCGTGTAGTGTGGAACTCAGACTCTATAAACACACTCAGTCCAGTCGTGTAGTGTGGACCTCAGACTCTCTATAAACACACTCAGTCCAGTCGTGTAGTGTGGACCTCAGACTCTCTATAAACACACTCAGTCCAGTCGTGTAGTGTGGACCTCAGACTCTCTAAAACACACTCAGTCCAGTCGTGTAGTGTGGACCTCAGACTCTATAATCACACTCAGTCCAGTCGTGTAGTGTGGACCTCAGACTCTCTAAAACACACTCAGTCCAGTCGTGTAGTGTGGACCTCAGAGCCTTTATAAACACACTCAGTCCAGTCGTGTAGTGTGGACCTCAGACTCTATAAACACACTCAGTCCAGTTGTGTAGTGTGGACCTCAGACTCTATAAACACACTCAGTCCAGTCGTGTAGTGTGGACCTCAGACTCTCTAAAACACACTCAGTCCAGTCGTGTAGTGTGGACCTCAGAGCCTTTATAAACACACTCAGTCCAGTCGTGTAGTGTGGACCTCAGAGTCTCTAAAACACACTCAGTCCAGTCGTGTAGTGTGGACCTCAGACTCTATAAACACACTCAGTCCAGTTGTGTAGTGTGGACCTCAGACTCTATAAACACACTCAGTCCAGTCGTGTAGTGTGGACCTCAGACTCTCTAAAACACACTCAGTCCAGTCGTGTAGTGTGGACCTCAGAGCCTTTATAAACACACTCAGTCCAGTCGTGTAGTGTGGACCTCAGAGTCTCTAAAACACACTCAGTCCAGTCGTGTAGTGTGGACCTCAGAGTCTCTAAAACACACTCAGTCCAGTCGTGTAGTGTGGACCCTCCTTAAGGTGCAAACCTGTGCTTAGCTTGTCCTTCTCTGATCATGGAACCTTTATAAACAGAACTAACATGAACTTCACCAGTTGTAGCTATGGTTGCTTTTCTATTGGATTCACCCTCAACAGTAATCTGAAACATTCATGTTTGATATTGACCCTTGAACAGCCCAGAGAGTGGCAGTTTTGAGCTGCTCAGATTCCTGCAGGTTTTGTCCTTGGCAAACTGCTACAAATGTAGTTTCAAACAGCCACTTTGAATACAAATCTCAGAGGAACCTAATAAAGCTCAACAGTAACAGTAACCGCCCACCAGTCTGTTCTGAAATTACATTTTCCATTAATGTTTCTCAGAAAAAAAGTAATGTTGAAAGTTTGAAAGGTTGTTCGTGGCTAATTAACCATATGGTAACTAATGATCACAAGATCTGGCTTATCATTGTATCTAAAATCTGTTCCTGAAACATTATTCTCCACAACATTTTAAAAATATTTCGCTGAAGTTTGAATTTTTAATGTGTTTTTTGGACTTCTCTCATGTTCTCTCATATCTGCTTGGCTTCCTTTTAAATTCCTATTGTTTGAATTTTTCAAAAAGTCTAAAAAATATAAATAGATTTAATTTATTTGCCATCTTTTGCTCAGGAAACGTGAGGAACGACTTTTATGTGACGCTGCTGCAGGGAGAATTTGACAGAGGCAAAAAGAAGACCCCTAAAAATGTAGAGGTCATACTGACTGTTCATGATGATGATGGCAATCCAATGGAGGTAAAATTACCACATTTCTCCTCTTTATTTACCTATCTTTAGGAAATTGACTTTTCTCTAAATGTTGTTCCAGAAATGAAATTGATCTGACTCTCATCACTGTAAAATGATGGATTTTCTTTCTTCTATTATTGTTTCAAAGAAAGCAATATTTCCAGGAGCAGGTTATGATGGCATCTCAGAGTATAAGTCTGTTATTTACTATCAAGTGAAGCAGCCATGCTGGAATGAGACTGTTAAGGTACGTTTGCCTTAAATGTAATCCCAATGTTGTCCAATTAGATTTTCATATGGATTTACGATAGCTTGGTGTAATGAAGTAATCTTTGGAGGAGAGATACTTGTGCTACCCCTGCAAATATTTCTAAAGATGACATTGCTTTTCATATGCACTGTAATCCTCTATTCCTCTGACTTCTGCACTCTTGCCAGGTGACTATCCCCATTGAAGACGTATGCCGCTGCCATCTCCGGGTGGTGTTCCGCCACCGCTCCTCCCAGGATTGTAAGTGACTTCAGGATGTTGTTCGTATTACCTGTTTTTATTCTATGTATATGTTCAGTGTAAGGTAAAACTGCTGGTCAGTTTAAAATGCATTGGACTCTCTGACATTATCTATCAGGAATAATTAATAAATGAACAAAAACATATATTTTGGTGTTAAGTGACTGTCTTCTGAGTCCAGGAGTGTTTCCACAGACCTGTACCCTGTCAGATATTAAAATCCTTGTTTGTAGGCCTTTTTCTCATGTTTTTACAGCATAGAAGAGTACAATCAGGGAGTTTGCAAATAATAAGTAGTTTTTGCATATCCAACAGTAATGATAGTCTTAATTATATTCGGAGTAATCCGTCAGCTGTCCTTGAATGTTCTATTGTAGAAAAAAATCTATTGTATCATTTGGACTCTGGGCAAAATCTGGTTCACTATAAGGACAAGATGCTGTGACACAAAAACAGAGCAATGTCGTTTATTCCATCCAATGCAGTGAAGATGGTTGTAAAGAGCGGTACATAGGTGAAACTAAACACACACTTCACAAGAGGCTTCATCAGCACAGAAGACATGCTAATTCAGGACCACAGAGCGCCGTGCATCTTCATCTTAAAGCCAGTATCGAAGTCAGTGAGGTGAAGATTCTTTTTCTACAATCGTAATCATAATTGTAATCATAAAAATGAGGATGATAATAATAATAATGATGTCACTAGTCAATACACCTCTCTTTTCTAAGTACATATGCCAGGTTAGACTACCCATTTCACTAAAACATAGGTCAGATAAATAGAGGATTTGATCATTTTTACCCCCTGCTTGGACATGAGCAGCAGATGTGACGGAAGTACAGGTAAATCATAATTAGCAATCATAGTTTAAAAAAGGGCCAACATTTTATTCCCGCTGATAATAAGATTAATATTCATCACATGAACGATCAAACCAAACAAAGGATCCATAAGAGGAACATGTAAACCTATCATTTGGAGTTTAAGAAAATGCTTTTTTACTGGATGGTACACCAACTTATAAAGCGGTAACAAAGTGAAAGTGACTCTTACATTTTGCATCTTTTTGGTCTTTGAATTCTTCAGCTCGGGACAAATCAGAAAAGCCCTTTGGGATGGCCTTTGTAAAGCTTATGCGAGTGGATGGGACCACTCTGAAAGATGGCAGGCATGAACTTGTTGTCTATAAGGTACTGTACAATTTTGTGGCATTTTATGTTGTGCAAAATGTAATTCACAGCTTTAATTTTTTCATGAAGTAGGAAATGTTTATTGCGCTCATTCAATTTATGCCAAAATCTTTGTCTTGAATAGCTGACAGCAGGTGGATGGATTATGCATGAATCTCTCCTTAAATCAATACATATTAAATTAGATCTACAACAATCGATGTAGTACACCATCCATTGCTTCTATTATGAATTTCCCTAGATTGACGGCAAAAAGTCTGAGGATGCAAAGGTTTATCTCGGCTTGCCAGCGACGTGGGCTGATGTGGAGGAGAGCGAGAGGCAGACGGGGAAACAGTTTCACCACACAGGAGCCATTCCCGTGACTAAAGACAGCTTCCAGATCGCGACTCTCACCTGCTCCACTAAACTCACTCAGAACGGTAACATTTAGCAACATGTGCATCATATAATCCTTAAGCTTATAACTCTCAGAGCTGCAAAACATGGTTACATCTACATCTTGTACAACTATCCGGTTATTTTGTAAATTATAAATTGTTGATCTTGAACCTAATAAATGTATTAAGATCAGTCAAATATAACATCACAAAACATCTTTTCAAAGCAGTGGTAATAAGAAATAAACTCTTTTTACGTGCAGCCCTCCCACAGGTCAAACTCAACCAGAGCGTTCCAATGTAGCGGTCCATTAAAGTGGGATTTCATGCGTCTGTCCCAAGTCCTAAAGTCCTAAAAAGCAGAGACTGTGGAGTCCAATTACTGTGTTCAGTTTAGGGATCCTGGATGATGCAACAGGTGTGTGCATTTTTGCGTCAGGCCTCTACTGGCCATCTGGAACACCAGTTTTCCCGGCATGCGGCACCGTGGACTTTATAACCTGCTGCATGAGCTGGGTGAATAGAAGGCTGAAATCAGACATTATTAGACCACTAGGTATGTTTCTGAGACCATAAAGATAAGTTCCACTGCCCAATCTTCACACCAGTTTTAATTTTATTCGATAGATCTCATATTTGTGTAGTTTTGTTTGCTTTTAGCTCACTGATAATGCCAAGTATTAGCAATTCAATTAAATTCAATTTATTTTTACAACACCCAAAATAAACAGCAATTGCCTCGAGGGCAATCTAAAATACACTAAAACAGAAATGCAGTTCTATGTTGGCGCAAATCCCCCCAGTTACATATTCATTAATAGAACGTTGATCTTTGCCCACTAATGATATAAACTGACAGTTTAAAATTAATTTAATTTAAGTTACAAAATTGTCAGATAGGGGGGCTGTCTACACCAAAAAGTCCAGGGTGGATTTTTCCCCTCCCAGGCCAGCCCTGCATACATTTTTTCTCAGAGTTACGTTTTCATGGATTCCCCCCATATGCTCCTCAATCCACACACTTTGCATCATTATAACTTTAACTACCTACCGGTACTTGGCTGTAGCCTACTTCCACATACACTCTTGGAGCGAAGCACACTTTTGCGCCCACTGTACTCTTATTTACATGGTTACATCAGCTTTGCGGTAGAAGTATTTTCCAATAATGAAGCAGATGCAACACGGCCACAAATAGCACATGGCATTTAAACTACTTTAGATTCTCTGAAGCCATTTGCAGGTGATTTTAAATTGTCCAACAAAAACTGTCTAATCTGAATCTAAATATGTTTTTTTATTTCATGTAATCCACATGCATCCATATCTTAATGTGGGACACTGTAACTTCAGCAGCTGCTTCCTAAAAATGCATTTTTCTCCCATAGAAACATAAAGATCAGCCAGGAAAGATTCCAATCGTGTACTTTGCAAGATTTTGACAGCTCTTACAGAAGGATTTGTTAGCATTTAATGACAAGTTTTTTAATTATTATTTTTTATTTGAAAAGATCTAGTTTACTCCCAAAGTTTTAAAGCATTCTCTATATTTCGTCTTTGGCCTTGATTATTATTCTACTACATAATATTATATTATTATACATAACAATATATATTGTATGATGCTGTGTCTGCAGTGGATTTGCTCGGCCTGTTGAATTGGAGGTCAAATCCTGAAGAGCTGGAGCAGAACCTGCAGAGACTGATGGAGGTGGAAGGAGGGGAGATTGTCAAAGTAAGTGGAGGACTTTTTTATTGGAGCTTTAGATGTCACCATTGTGTCTGTAATGAATAAATGCGATATATACTGTAATGACATTAGTATTTTGAATGTTTGCGTAAATGTTTTCTATGCCATCTTCAGTTTCTCCAGGACACACTCGATGCCCTATTTAACATCATGGTGGAGACCTCAGAAAAGGACACGTATGACACCCCGGTGTTCAATGCCCTGGTTAGTTTTCCTCCTCTTGTATGCCTGGCCTGGGTGACCTTACATTTTTTGTTCGAATGCAATTTTCAGACACATTTTTAATGTGAATACTTCTGATGTGTCTTGGTTCAATCTTGTGAATGTGAAATATGTTTTCACTGACAAACACACCTTATGTTCAGAGCTCTTAACTTGAAAGCACTTTTTATTTTAGGTTTTCATAATCACACTTATTGGCGACATAAAGTTCCAGCATTTCAACCCGGTCCTGGAAACCTACATCAACAAGCATTTCAGTGCCACTTTGGCGTACATGTGAGTCTCCCATAAATGCTTTTTTACTTTTTGATTACAAGCCTTCGTGCTGCTTTATTTTTTTGCACATTTTCTCTCCCCCCTTCCACTTCCACTCACACTGCTGACAGACCTTGATGCTTGACTCATTTCAGGAAGCTAACTGGGGTGCTTAACTACTACGTGAGCCATGCAGAGGAGCCTGTTCTTACTGAGCAGCTCTACGCTGCGCTCAAAGCATTGAAGTACTTGTTCAGATTCATTGTACAGTCCCGGGTCCTCCATCTAAGGTAACGCAACACGCAAGCTACTGTATACGTTTCTGCTTCCTGTTTTTTGGTGAGGAGGATGCTGTCTGAAGTGAGGAATGGAAACCTGTATTGTGTAATTTGTTTAGAGACTTGTCCTGGATCAAAACTTGAATATTTTCACAACTTTTCAAAACTACAGACTGAATTGGTTTTATTAAGGTTCCTTGCACACTGATCAATTATTAGTGATTTAATATCAATAATATTTGATAGAAATAAATAAATCACTATGAAACATAATCTATTGCCAATTCTTGCATACATACATAAATAAATACATACATACATACATACATACATACATACATACATACATACATACATACATACATACATTATGGTATTCTAGCAATCTCTGCTTAAAAAGCCTGCGTGGTTGAGTTCAATGTCATTGATTTTCTTTTCGCAGATTCTATGGAAAAAGCGAAGACGGAGATGCTTTTTTTAACTCCATTCGCAGCTTGTTCCTCTCCTTCAACACTCTGATGGACAGACCACTGGACGAGGGAGTCAAAATAAAGGTTTGTGAATGTGTGAATTAGTAGTGTGGTCTCTTAGGCATTGACAATGAAAGTCTTTTATTTCGTTTTCCCCTTGGGTTGTTTTAGATTATCTCTCACATTTGCATGCACAAACCTAAAGCTTGGTAGTGCGAGTAATTGTGAGCAGCCTTTTCATTTTTCTATACATAAAATGAACATAACAAACATCCTTATGTCCTCTGAAGACTCACAATAAGCTCACCTGCTGCTAGCTGTTGCTTTGTCTATGACTGTTTGCAAAAGACTGCCTTTGTGCACAGGTCTCACTTTTCTTACCACTTATTGGAGAAAAGGAGGGAAATGGCTTGAACTCAAATAGCATGTTTTGCCCATGTCTTGTCTTTCAACAGCTACAATTTAACCTCTATTTCATCACAGCTTTCTATTTGGCCTCAGATTTTCAAAGTAATGAACAAGCAGCCTGGCTCAGGCAGAGTTAATACTTTTTTTCTGCTAAAAGATGTTTTACCAACCACCCGGTGGCTGAGTTGCCCCCTGTGGTTTCAACTGATGAGACTTTTTCTGTTGTTGCACTTTCAGGGGGCAATATTGAAATACCTCCCCACCATCATTAACGACATCCAGAGTGTTTTTGATCCCGTGGAGCTCAGGTAATTCCCCAGAGAAAGCGCTTAGCAAGAAATGATAATTGCCTGTCTTGTCGCAAACATCATATTTACTTCTTGTTCATTTGGGCTCTATTCTCATCCCTTGCTGCGCCGCTTATTAGTCTTACTCAGCGATAATTACCACCTCCAAAAGATATGATGAATACCTTGTGTTTTTCCTCGGCAGTGTTCTGCTGGCCAAATTCATTGAAAGCATTCCTGACATGCAGCTTGTGCGTCAGAAACTAGGCTGCATGTGTAAGATGGTGGAGAGTGACCTTTTCAAGCAGCCAGGTAGGAACTTCTCAAAGCTCTAAAATACACATACTGCAATTCTACACGAGAGGCGGAGAAAACTCCAGTCTACATCGCACTTAGACACAACTTTGTCTGGTCGGCCGTATTAAAACCACAGGCTCAGTGTGCTACAATGACCTTTTAACATGCCTCTCTCACTGGGCTGTGATGTAACAATGTGTTTAGTAACTCATTACATGCATATAGAAGCAAACTGCTTACAATCATTGTTAGAATTGCAATTGTGTTAATAGTCAGTTGAGTTGTTGCTTGTTATTACTTTTTATTTCACATTATTGGCTTTAGTCTGCCCCGCTCAGTTTCTTCTCTTTTTGACACGAATCGCACTTCTGTTGTAATCGCACTTCTGTTGTAATCGCACTTCTGTTGTAATCGCACTGTTGTAATCGCACTTCTGTTGTAATCGCACTTCTGTTGTAATCACACTGTTGTAATCGCACTTCTGTTGTAATCGCACTTCTGTTGTAATCGCACTTCCGTTGTAATCGCACTTCCGTTGTAATCGCACTTCTGTTGTAATCGCACTTCTGTTGTAATCGCACTTCCGTTGTAATCGCACTTCTGTTGTAATCGCACTTCTGTTGTAATCGCACTTCTGTTGTAATCGCACTTCTGTTGTAATCACACTTCTGTTGTAATCGCACTGTTGTAATCGCACTTCTGTTGTAATCGCACTGTTGTAATCGCACTTCTGTTGTAATCGCACTTCTGTTGTAATCGCACTTCTGTTGTAATCGCACTTCTGTTGTAATCGCACTTCTGTTGTAATCGCACTTCTGTTGTAATCGCACTTCTGTTGTAATCGCACTTCTGTTGTAATCGCACTTCTGTTGTAATCGCACTTCCGTTGTAATCGCACTTCTGTTGTAATCGCACTTCCGTTGTAATCGCACTTCCGTTGTAATCGCACTTCTGTTGTAATCGCACTTCTGTTGTAATCGCACTTCTGTTGTAATCGCACTTCTGTTGTAATCGCACTTCTGTTGTAATCGCATTGTTGTAATCGCACTGTTGTAATCGCACTTCTGTTGTAATCGCACTGTTGTAATCGCACTTCTGTTGTAATCGCACTTCTGTTGTAATCGCACTTCTGTTGTAATCGCACTGTTGTAATCGCACTTCTGTTGTAATCGCACTTCTGTTGTAATCGCACTTCTGTTGTAATCGCACTTCTGTTGTAATCGCACTTCTGTTGTAATCGCACTTCTGTTGTAATCGCACTTCTGTTGTAATCGCACTTCTGTTGTAATCGCACTGTTGTAATCGCACTTCTGTTGTAATCGCACTGTTGTAATCGCACTGTTGTAATCGCACTGTTGTAATCGCACTGTTGTAATCGCACTGTTGTAATCGCACTTCTGTTGTAATCGCACTTCTGTTGTAATCGTACTGTTGTAATCGCACTTCTGTTGTAATCGCACTTCCGTTGTAATCGCACTTCTGTTGTAATCGCACTTCTGTTGTAATCGCACTTCCGTTGTAATCGCACTTCCGTTGGAATCGCACTTCTGTTGTAATCGCACTTCTGTTGTAATCGCACTTCTGTTGTAATCGCACTTCTGTTGTAATCGCACTTCTGTTGTAATCGCACTGTTGTAATCGCACTTCTGTTGTAATCGCACTTCTGTTGTAATCGCACTGTTGTAATCGCACTTCTGTTGTAATCGCACTTCTGTTGTAATCGCACTTCTGTTGTAATCGCACTTCCGTTGTAATCGCACTTCCGTTGTAATCGCACTTCCGTTGGAATCGCACTTCTGTTGTAATCGCACTTCTGTTGTAATCGCACTTCTGTTGTAATCGCACTTCTGTTGTAATCGCACTGTTGTAATCGCACTTCTGTTGTAATCGCACTTCTGTTGTAATCGCACTGTTGTAATCGCACTTCTGTTGTAATCGCACTTCTGTTGTAATCGCACTTCTGTTGTAATCGCACTTCCGTTGTAATCGCACTTCCGTTGTAATCGCACTTCCGTTGTAATCGCACTTCTGTTGTAATCGCACTTCTGTTGTAATCGCACTGTTGTAATCGCACTTCTGTTGTAATCGCACTGTTGTAATCGCACTGTTGTAATCGCACTTCTGTTGTAATTGCACTGTTGTAATCGCACTGTTGTAATCGCACTTCTGTTGTAATTGCACTGTTGTAATCGCACTTCTGTTGTAATCGCACTTCTGTTGTAATCGCACTTCTGTTGTAATCGCACTGTTGTAATCGCACTTCTGTTGTAATCGCACTTCTGTTGTAATCGCACTTCTGTTGTAATCGCACTTCTGTTGTAATCGCACTTCTGTTGTAATCGCACTTCTGTTGTAATCGCACTTCTGTTGTAATCGCACTTCCGTTGTAATCGCACTTCCGTTGTAATCGCACTTCTGTTGTAATCGCACTTCCGTTGTAATCGCACTTCCGTTGTAATCGCACTTCCGTTGTAATCGCACTTCTGTTGTAATCGCACTTCTGTTGTAATCGCACTTCTGTTGTAATCGCACTTCTGTTGTAATCGCACTTCTGTTGTAATCGCACTGTTGTAATCGCACTTCTGTTGTAATCGCACTTCCGTTGTAATCGCACTTCTGTTGTAATCGCACTTCCGTTGTAATCGCACTTCCGTTGTAATCGCACTTCCGTTGTAATCGCACTTCCGTTGTAATCGCACTTCCGTTGTAATCGCACTTCTGTTGTAATCGCACTTCTGTTGTAATCGCACTGTTGTAATCGCACTTCTGTTGTAATCGCACTGTTGTAATCGCACTGTTGTAATCGCACTTCTGTTGTAATTGCACTGTTGTAATCGCACTTCTGTTGTAATCGCACTTCTGTTGTAATCGCACTTCTGTTGTAATCGCACTGTTGTAATCGCACTTCTGTTGTAATCGCACTTCTGTTGTAATCGCACTTCTGTTGTAATCGCACTTCTGTTGTAATTGCACTTCTGTTGTAATCGCACTGTTGTAATCGCACTGTTGTAATCGCACTTCTGTTGTAATCGCACTTCTGTTGTAATCGCACTTCCGTTGTAATCGCACTTCCGTTGTAATCGCACTTCTGTTGTAATCGCACTTCCGTTGTAATCGCACTTCCGTTGTAATCGCACTTCCGTTGTAATCGCACTTCTGTTGTAATCGCACTTCTGTTGTAATCGCACTTCTGTTGTAATCGCACTTCCGTTGTAATCGCACTTCTGTTGTAATCGCACTTCCGTTGTAATCACAATAACAAACCGTTGGTTTAAATTAAGAATTAGGGAAAAGTCCTGCTGCTAAATATGCTATAAAATAGATTATAGATAGATTTGGGTAAAGTATTCAACAATCACCAAGTCAACAATGCATTGATTCTTTGGGCAGCCAAAAAATGGCTTTTTAGTCTGTGTAGAAGTTCTTTCCTCCCGAGGTCGGCTGCCCTGTGTTAATTACTACAAGTGGAAGGAGGAATACGTTGTGTGGCGCGCTCCGGCGGGCTTCTGGAATAAGGGGAACACATTACTAGACAACTTTTACTCAACTCAATATTTCTTTGCGACTCACTTTCTTGAGTGATACCATAGGCATCCCTCAAAATGGTAAAAGAAGTACGGTAGTAATATATTCTAAATGATAGATGTTTGCTCTGGAGGCAGAGTACAAACCTAAAAGATAAAAAGTGTAACTTTTTCCTTTACTGCAGACTGTAGGGATGTGTTGCTGCCTCTCCTGACGGACCAGCTGAGTGGACAACTGGACGACTACTCGTGCAAACCGGACTATGAGGCCTGTGTCCAGCTGCTCAGCACCGTGCTGGACCATTTGGACCGCAAAGATGTGGTGAGTGTCTGGGAAAAACTAGGTCATGGGTAAAGGAAACGGCTCTGTTCACTTTAAAATGTGAACATGGGGAAAAGATTTTAGATAATCCCTGTGTTTTTTTGGCTTTACTCAATATGTTCAGAACAAGCTCATTATTTTAAACATTTTAATTAGAGATTATACAGTAACCTAATTTATGTTGAATGGTAGATGATTTGACGCCTATTGTACAGCAATCTTGTTGCAACGGTGTGTAGCAATCACATGCAGGGTCGTTAGCACCGTGAAGGTGTTGCAATTAATGTTCATGTTCTGTCATTGTTCATAATTTAAAAACTAAAGTAATTTCTTAATTGATTGGGTTCAGTGTCTACATAAATAGCTACACACAGTTAGTTACGGTAGGAGAAAATGTTGAGACACATCATCCACCTTGTCTAAATAAATGTGTTATGTTCTTTGTGTTAGAAACTGTATGTTCAGAATTTCAATTAGGGAGTAGTTCGAGCTGTCGTACTGATCTTAATGTCAGATCTCTTTGACAGTACACATTCTGTCTTCACACTGTAAAACATAAACCTGGCTTCATGTTAGTAAAGCTGAGTAAAATTTCAAATGTATTTAGTTTTAGCACAAATCCTCTTCCAGTAGGTTTAAAAGGCTCAAAAATGGCAGCCCTTTTTGCAAGAAAACTAAAATAATTACACTTGATTTACACTAGTTTGGGCATTCTGTTTAATTTTGATTTCCTATTTAAAATCTGAAGCTAATTTAAGTACAAATGAGATTCAGGGACTTGTAATAATAAAGAAGACGGATTTGCTATCTCTCCTCTTTCTGATGTTGTGTGTGGCACCTCTGCTCTCCGCTGATCCCGAGTCATTTGTGTCTCTCCGAAGGGTCCCACCAGAGGGCATGTTCAGCTAATAATGGATCGGCTTCTGCGCAGGGTTAACCGCACAGTCATTGGCATGGACAGATCCTCCCCACTCATTGTAAGTCACTTTTCAACTCAGAAATGCCCTTGACGGCTTTCAACCGCCGCATTCATTTTCATATTAATAAACAATAAGCGCAATAGGGAAAGTGCCACCTTAATGCATGGAACGACTGAAACACAGAACGGGAAAGTGGCTACAGCAGTAAATAAACAGTGTGAAGTTTTTTACAGATCAAAATTGGAATGTTTGAATCAGAAGAAGCTTTACTGCCAGGGCCGCTGGTCGGTTTGTAATTAGTTGTTACTCAAAATCTGGTTAAATATGAATAATGTATCACTCAATATAAAAGATAGACAAGACATAAAACATAAAATAGATTGAACCGAAATTGAAATATTTTTCCACACAATTCAATTGACTCCAGATTAACATGAAAACAACACATACGGTACATTATATGAAGACAAAATTATCAGTCTTGAGCTTTCATGATGCATTTTTCATTATTTTACCTTGATACTTCCATACATGTACTATTGCGTTGAACTATTGAGTTTTACATTTAAGACCTTATGAAATTTAAAGACTATGCCAATTATAAAGTACTTCAAATAATCTTTACAGCTAAATAAAATACTCTCTGAATGAATAAATATGTCCGTGTGATTCAAAGATGCTTTAAAGGCTTATAAACGTGTATAAAGTAAATTGAAACATATATTGGGCACACAAAACATCCGTACTTATGTGTGAGGAAATGTGATGAACAATGAATACATTTAACTGAAAATAAAGCATTAACAATGAATAGATAAAAAATGTTGTAAAATATAAAATTACTTTTAGTAGTTAAAAGACATGTATAACACCATAAACATCTCAGAAATGCTGCTGTTTTTTCCTTTGTCAAGGGGTGATGTTCTATTCTGAGCTAATGAAGCATATGTCTCTTGCCAGGGTCACTATTTAGCTTGCATGACGGCGATCTTGAAGCAAATGGACGACACGCACTACGCCCACTACATCAGCATCTTCAAGACCAGACTAGATATTATTGTAAGTGATTCTGTTTCCTGCTTCATTTTGTCCAGAAACATCTCATCCATAACAGACGGTAAACCAGCCAAGCCACTTAAAGCTCCTTACAGAATATTGATTATAGACATTTCACACACCGGATTGAGCGGACATAATGAGGATGTTAGTGGGGGGCCCTCCATTAGAAAGCATGAGGAGATTAGGTATCCTGACATGTAGCGATCATGTGCTCCAGTAAATTCCCTGTGGCTGTCTCTAAAGATGGTGTTTGGAACAGGGCCTTTGTATAGCAATATTTACTACTCCAGGTAATTCAGAACGGTTCAAAGAAGGACGCACGTCGTGACATGTCGTGTAAACCATGTAAACGCTCACGTCTGATGTGAATAAGCTGGTTGTTTGCACTTGTGCAGGTTAGGGAGGTCAAGATGAGTCAGTTCATCGATAATCGTGATTATTCAGGTCACAATTTAATCGTAAGGACTCAAAACGAATAACTGAGACTATTTCAGAGGCAAAATAAAGTCTTTTCAATTCAGTCTGTTTTTATTTATTTCAGATTACCCCTTGAGATGAATCATTTCCTTTTCAAGGGCGTCCATGTTTTCCAAAAACGTACAACTAAAATGTCTAGTGCTTTTTATGTGGCTGACGTTCAGACTGATTTTCATAAAGGTTTTCTAAAGCTGGTCACATACTGTTGGAACAGCTATGTCTAGAATGGGAGGAAATTAAGGATTTCACTTTGTGTCCATAAACTACAAATCAGTTTTGTGACATCCTGGTGTCGATCATGCAAAAATGAACTGTCACCTGGTGTTGATGATGATCAGATGTCTTAAGGTTAAGCAAACAAACACACAAAATCCCATCAATTATTAAGTAATCAGATTATTCAGAATTTTACTGGCCATGTAAACTAACCCAGTGACTGACTTCAAATTCAATCAGTCTTCCTTTCAGACCCATGTAACCAAATGATGTAGTGTTACTTGTATAAAGCAGAAATCCTCTTGCATCCAGCGGGTTCAGGCGGCATGTCAGGTCTGTTCTTTTATGTTTAGCAAAGATGTGATTTCAGTCCAAGAAGATCCGTTTTAAACTCGGTGACGGTAAGCCAGGGGAGATATTTTAGGCCACGCTAAAGTAGTCTCACGAACAGCTCTTGGTTTTCAGAATTTACTGAAGGTGTCATGCAGCTGGTGAGCAGACCATAAGTAATGTGGGAGAAGAAAGCCTAAATGTACCTCTAGGTCTGGTGTTGGTGTATATTTTTCAGACTTGAAAGGATTTATTTGTATTACATTTATTAGCTACAAAAAGCTGTATGTTTTCAAAGATGGAAATGTGTAACAAGGCGTTCTAAGTTCTTTTCAATGGATGTTAGACAGCTTTGTAAATACTCATTCATTTAACATAATCACTTTTAATTTACCAATTTCACACTTATTTCAGGACTCACTTTTATCCTTTATCTTTTCATAGACACTTATTCAGTTGAAACGTATTGTCTGCTGTTGATATTATGGAATCTAATGAATCAGGCATAACATAAATCTGATAATGGCAAAAGTGAGAATGTGAGCAAGTTCAACACAGGGCGGGACAATTAATCTGATTTTAATCCTGATTCAGATTCAGTGGTGTGTAATCCACATTTAAGTCAGTGACGGCATGTTGTTTATAGCAGAGTTCAGACTTTGGAGGAAGAAACTGGGCTATTTTTGGTGCTTATTAATGTGTGTACTGTTTGTTCTTTTGTTTTTCTGATTTTAACCCAAATCCAAGAGAAAAACAGATTATGAGGATTAGAACAGTTATTTTCTAAACTAAAATAACAACAAAAACAAATGATTGTCAATTGTGATTTGTTTTTCATAGTTTGATTTGAGCCTTATATTCACCTTACACATATTTAATTGTTTAATCGCACTTCTGTTGTAATCTTCTGTCTCTGACGACATTTTTTTGCCTTAAAAGTCTCTAGTTTCACCCACAAACTCTCAAAACTCGAGGGGCAAGATGCTCTGAGAGATGACTAAACATGGGAGGGGAAAACGTTGGCTGCACTTGCAATGCGGAATCAATTAAACATTCATTGTTGTTATCGCTGCTACTGTATTTTTAATGTTGTAGTGTCTTAATGTTGTTTTTGCCCCCAGGACTTCCTCATGGAGACCTTCCACATGTTCATGGACCTCATGGGTAACGTGTTCCCTGCAGACTGGATGCTCATGAACCTGGTGCAGATGCAGGTGTTTTTGAGAGCCATTGTCCAGTATTCAGACGTGCTCAATAAGTTCTTCCTTGACCCGGCACACTTTAACAAACAAGTAAGTCGCGTCCTTCCCTGTCTCCGCAGAGGTTATTTCTCACGAAAGTGGCTACTCAAAAGCCAGTGTTATGAGAAGGTAATTATGATATTAATATTTCATATGCTATTCACAGCTGTGGGATAACTACTTTCTTTTGACCGTGGCTTTCATCACACATAAGACGCTGCAGTTGGAGACATTTTCCCAGGAGAAAAGGACGAAGATAGTGAACAAGTAAGCGCTCTTTTGTACGTATAGATGATTTAGGTTGGTGCTCAATCCAATGGTGCTTTAATTTGAATTTGTTTCAGATATGGCGACATGCGGAAGATAATGGGCTTCAAAATAAAAGAGACGTGGAATAATCTCGGTGTGTGCCATCTGAATATAACGTGATTATTCACACAGAGTTGGTGAAATTGCATATTTTATTCATAGTGTCATAGTGTTCATAGTTCATAAGTGTCGCAGCGAAAGAGCAAGGCTTATTTTATTGGTTGGATGCTTTTGTTTACCACTTTATTAAATTTGTCTGCTGTATGTTGTGAGCAGGAGAAAGAGCTTATTGTCTTTTAAAGTGAATGACATTTCAGTTACATTATGTTTTGTGTTTCCGCAGGCCAAAACAAAATTAAGTTTATTCCAGCCATGGTAGGGCCCATCCTGCAGGTCACTCTGGTGTCAGAGCCTGAGCTCAGGAAAGACACTATTCCCATCTTTTTTGATATGATGCAGTGTGAGCACAACTTCAGCCCAGGTCGCACTTTTGAAAAGGTAATGCCTGTCTTCTTCAGAGGCTCAGAAACACTTTGGTGCTTTTGTTTCAACTCGACTTGAGTATCTGCTGGCTAAATGTGACAGCTGTGATGTGTTTGATAGTATGTTTTAATTCCCCTCTTAACTCTGCAGTTTGAGAACGAACTAATAACAAAATTGGATCATGAGGTAGAAGGAGGCCGGGGAGATGAGCAGTACAAAGTGCTGCTGGAAAAAACGTAAGTCATGAAACACATCACAATGTTACAGTTCAATTTGCTGTATTAATGCCTTCACCTCATGTATTGGCCCTAAAAACGCAAGACTTTGAGTCTGTTAGTCCTTAAAGACACAACTAGACATAGATGGTTTGTTAGGATTTTGTGAAAAATACAATCAAAACTGCTTATGTTCACAAAAGAAAATCCCAAAGCAAAAATCTCTTTTGATGTCAGTAAAGGAGAGTGTTTTCCTTTGAGTTTAAAGCAGTTTTTGTGCTCAGGCTGCTGGAGTATTGCAGACGCCACAGATACCTGTCACAGTCGGGAGAGGAGCTGGCTCTGCTGCTCAGCAGTCTGCTGGAGAACCTCCTGGCGTATCGCACCATCACACACGATGAAAGTCCTGAGCATCGGATGAGCTGCACTGTCAACGTGCTGGTATGCTGTTCACCACTGACATTATGTTTGTGCGAAGATTGTATCATTAATCAGTGATTTGTGTCTCTCAGAATTTTTACAAAGAGAAGAAAAGGGAGGACATTTACATCCGGTGAGTCACATTATTATTATTATTATTATTATTATTATTATTATTATTAAGTCTTTATCCATAAAATGTGTCATTTTCTACTTTAGAAGTTATTTAGGTATTGTTTACTTAAATTGTTTATTTACCTGTTAGATTTCTACACACAAGTTAAAACCTTTAACTTTATCGTCCAGTCCTGATATATTAAATGCCATGTCTTAAATCAGGGTTAATTATCAGTATCCAATCCATTGTTAACCAGGTATTTGTACAAACTGCGGGACCTACACCTGGAGCGTGAGAACTACACTGAGGCAGCATTCACTCTGCTGCTACACGCTGAATTACTTGAGGTATCCGACCAAAAATCTACCGTTTTTAAGCTTTTATGACCTCCATTTGCACCATTCTTCAAAACTGTGTCTCAAATTTGACTTTCTCTCTCAGTGGTCGGACAAACCCTGTGCCCCCCATCTGATACCACGTGATGGACAACATCAGTGGACCCAACAGGAGCTCAAGGAAAGGCTTTTCCAGGAGATCATATGTTATTTGGACAAGGGCAAGGTAAAAGTTTACTCCCAGCGAGAAAGTAATGGATCTCCTCTGTCATGGCGGACTCGCTTCCATTTCTCCAATAAATGGCAGTATTTTTTACAACTATAGACAGCTTTGGTATAATACATATTAAACAATAAGGCAGAATAATAATAACCATATGATGAACATGCCTCTTCTCTACATTTACTCCCTGTTAGCTGAAAAGAGCTTATTTGAGGAACAAACTCGTGGCACATAAGTAGGCCAAAGATGCCCTGTGTAAAATGGTGAATCGTGGTTTATATAAAATGTCCCCCCCTGGTCAAAGTGGGATCCATTGCACATATCTTTCCACTTCAGATAGTATAGAGGCGCAGTATTCCCAAATCTCCAGGGTGCAAACATGAAGTCCTGAAAACATGAACGTACAGCGCACACACTTCACCCGGGACCAGCTTTCATACATCCAGTTTTGAAGTTGATCTCCAGAGAAGCGAAATAAGATACTGTTGACTTTTCGGTTGTACTGTCATTTTTACAGCTGCTTTTACCATTCTCAAAAGGCGCTGATAATATAAATATGATATTCGTAAACCTAAAGCATAGTTTATTCCATAGTGATACATTTTATGAAAAAAATTGCTCTTCGTGTGACAAAATTGGTCACATTTACTTGGAATAGGAAAAATAAGAGACATATTTCATGTACAGTCCCATTTTTTTTTCGAAGTTGGAGAACTATTGTATTACGAATGTGAACGTGTATTATTTGAATACAACATGACAGACTGACTTACCGGTAGATATATTTTTGTTACAATGTTTCACTTACAATAGGTTGCGTTCATGTTCTAAAATTCTTTTCACAAATTCTTTATACATTTAAACAAAAGCGGACAAAGACCTTGACGTTAAACACAGACATTTAACATTAAACTGAATCCTACACATGACATGATTACGACACATTTGAGACATTACAAAGAAAACAGAGACTCAGTCAGTGAAAACTACAGTAAAAAAGTTTTTTAAAAGCCCAAGAGATCAGCTATGGGTGCTTGACCTCTTTGTTGTCAACTATTTTCTTAGAATGTTTTTAAATATTGAGTAGTTCTGATGCTCAGTGTATTCCATATCCATCTTCCATCTCGTGCCACATTCCATAATCTCGTGCCTCTGATAGAAACCACCATTCGGCTGCAGCGAATGCTCTTTTTACATATAAAATTCATTGGGTGTGGAATGGCAACTTTAAAAATTAGTCCGGCATCCCAAAACATTATGAAGGATTTGTACAAAAATCTTTCACAATAAAACAAGACTTGCCCAATCTGTCTTCTAATTCCAAGAGACAAATCATTACAATGAGATCCCCAATGGTCTGAATAATGAAACCAGTGTAGTAGAGAAGTGGTTTATAGAGAACTGGAGATGCTTGTATGTGCTTTATAGATTGCTGGAATCGTGATATACTAATGTGCCTTTTATAATGGTAATGTTAGTCATAGCCCTAAACTTAGTTAGAATTGTATTGGCATTTTCCAATGTGCTGCAAAAACATTTAAACACAAAGCGGCTGGTGCTTTATCTGCACTGTAATATAATGTGCGATAGGGAGAATATCTATAAAGTAAATAAACACATTTTCCCCTCTTCATTTTTAAGGACTGCAGATGGAAATTAGCATTCTTTGCAATAACCTGGTACGAGCATCTTTGCCCTTTAGCTTTATGCAACTGTAGTTTGTCCAGTTAAAGGCACAGTAATGAGCGATATTAATTAAGCTCAGTTAAAACAATATGGATTCTAAAGTGATGTTGTCGGTGTTGTTTTCATACTTTTGGATGTGTTTCAGTGGCTGTTCTACCCAAGTCCAACTGTTGCTTATACACTTAGGTCAAAAGATTTGCCATAGAAAGAGTGCTTCACCCTGGATAATTTGAATTAGATGGTATTGCATCTTGTTTTTGTTCATTTCATCAACTTTCCAACGTTTTCAAATTGGAGTTAGAGGATAATCCCACTCATAAAACCCGTGTTATATAATAATCCAAAGTCTGTCTTTTTCAAACTCATAAGCCAAATTAAATGGGAGAATATCCTCATTGAAACCTGTGAATGTTACTTGCAGCTCCACACAGCTACAGGTACGGCTTTTGTTTTCAGATTCCTTTTTTATTCGACAGATGGCACAGTCTGGCTACGCTCCTCCTGAGACTTATCTCCGGGATTTACAAGGTCTCTTAATTCAGCTGTGCACATGTCGTTTCAGATGTGGGAGAAGGCCATTGAGTTGGGCAAGCAGCTGACCAAGATGCACGAGAGCCACATGTTTGACTTTGTGGAGCTGAGCCGACTGCTGGTTAGTGCTCATTGTAATGTCATTTAGCCATTTTAGAAACACAATTGTAGACGGCCAGAGGATTTGCTTTGCGCACATCAGTAAAGGTGCACTATGTACTTTTTCTGGTGGAGGTTTTTCTTAAGAGACACTAGATTTAAGATTGTTTTTCCTATTCACCTGTAAAGATATGCATTTCAAACTTCTGTTGTTTACGCTCATAATCATGTAAAGACTTAATATGGACTTAAGGCATTTTATGTTGACATTAGATACAATTTACAGAGGAGATTTTGGATGTCTTATATAGTTTTTCTGTAAACTTGATCTAACTGAACATGTGCACACAATTTCATATTTTGCCTCATTTTTTGACATGACATTTTAATAAATCAGGGTTAGAATTAGATATTAAAATGTTTTTCTGTGTCAAAATTGGTGAGTTCATGAAGCTTGGTGTGTGTAGATGCTACTTAAAAGGCTGATCTTTATGTCCATACGGGATAAAGATGCATTTTTAAGATAAGATAAGATAATCCTTTATTGTCCCACATGAGGAAATTTCATTGATGCAATTTAAAAAACTGCCTTTGACATTACAAGTTTAGGAGCTGATTGTCTCCAAGTGATAGCCTGTATGTTGAGAGATATACATTAAAAAAAAAAAAAAAAAAAAAAAATACTGGATAAGCCAAGCAAAGCAACAGCATCTCCATGGAGTCAAGTTGGTTGCAGACCCATCTTACATAATAGTGCACCTTTACAAAAGGAAATTCTAGAGCCATTTAAGATAGTCAACTTCTTATTTCATAGACAATGAAAATGCTTATTGTTTGTTCTTATCTATATATGTTTTTTTTTTTTTTTTTTTTTTAAACAGAAACAGCAAGCACAGTTCTACGAAAACATTATGCATGCCATGCGCCCTCAGCCGGAGTACTTTGCAGTGGGTTACTATGGGCTTGGATTCCCTTCTTTTCTCAGGGTAAGCTCTTCTTTAGTTCAATCCGCAGATGATTCATTTCCCTCACACACATGCACTAACACAAGCTGCCTTTTTACAGAAAATACTGTAACTGAAGGTCATTGTTTTGAGTGGACTTGTATTGATTGGTTTTGATGACACTTGTCTGTACCAGCAGTAGTAGACAAAAGCATTTGACTGCTGTTTCATTACCTGTGCATTGCTGAAATACTCACACTGAACATCACACTGGATCCTGACAATTGTGTGACATTTAAAAACCTTTTACTTCAGAATAAAATGTTCATCTACCGTGGCAAAGAATACGAATGGCTTGAAGAATTCAGCGTAAGGCTACTCTCCCAGTTCCCCAATGCAGTTCGGATGACCAGCACTGCGCCCCCTGGAGACAACATCTGTAACTCACCTGGACAGCGTATCCTTCAATTATTCATTTGTTTTGTTTCTGTCACTAATGTTGATGTTGCTACTTTATCAAGCCTTTACACAAAGTGATCTTCAGCAGAGCATTCATGTGCGACACTTCAAACTGTTGGCCAAGTCAGTCCATTCAAAGCGCCTCTAGAGTCGACTGTAGAGTCAGCTGAGGTCAGGTCTTTTGGCTTCTGTTTGTAATTGTATAAAGACATTTGGCAGGAAGATGGCAGCAATGTTAACAGTAGAAAGCTATTCCAGTTGTTTGATTAAAAAATGCAGATGCTAATAATACAGATCAACACAGTGAAATATGTTACTGTCTTTGTCATCTTAACAGAAGAGTAGTAAAAGTGAGTTCACTTTGTGTTTTCATTCAGCATCGAACGCTTAATCCAACACTTTACAAAGTTATTAGTTCATGCAGCAGTATTTACATCTGTGTTAAAGATGGACGCCATGTGGACAGCCTTAAGCATCTTGAGTGGTTGAAATGTGTCTTTGCTGTGACCCTAATA
Organism: Eucyclogobius newberryi; assembly: GCF_026437365.1. NCBI lineage: Eukaryota > Metazoa > Chordata > Actinopteri > Gobiiformes > Gobiidae > Eucyclogobius > Eucyclogobius newberryi. Next base: position 14,521,864 of record NW_027316278.1, on the reverse strand, counting down.
TGTCCACGGAGATCGGATCTGAGAGGTTTCACGGGCTAAATGTATTCTGATCTGTATGACCGCAGCATTGTCTTTTCCACCACCATGGTTAAATGTCAAGTGACAAGACAAAAAAAAAAATGCAAATCATCACAAAACTTGCTGTGTATATATATTATATAATATATATATATATATTTTTTATATATATATATATATATATATATATATATATATATATTTATTTATTTATTTATATATTTATATATTTATATATTTATATATATATATATATATATATATATTATATATATTATATATATTATATATATATTATTTATATATATATATATATATATATATATATATATATATATATATATATATATATATATATATATATATATATATATATATATATATATATATATATATATATATATATATATATATATATATATATATATATATATATATATATAATATAATTTGCAGGGATATATACACAGGGATACAGTCGGCTCATTTGAGAATACAACGTTAATGTTATTATGCATAGTCCAAGCCACATTTGCTTTCATGTCTTTTTAAATGCATACTAACAAGTCCCAAGACATTTTATTAGTTCAGAGATCAAGCTCAGACAGTTTAATACAACTTTCTTCAAGCAACACATTTATTGCCTTTTATTCACTGTTGATTGCTTCGTACAGTTTTTATAGCGGTAAACGTTACGCTATTACATGCTTTATAACGGTCTGATTGTGTCACGAAGCAGCTCTATGTCCCCAAGACACACACCGTCTTATGGCACAATAAAGCATTTCTTCCCATACCTTATTAGACGTCAGCTCTGTTCACTTAAGCATTGTTTTATGATGAATTGCTATACAGTGAACCTTCAAAGTCTGTTTCACAATATTGGGTTTTGTCCTTAGCTGAACCTCAGACTTGCAGAGTTTCACAGTGAAGCCTGCTCTCTCAGTGCCGCAACAGTTTAAGGACAAGGGAGTTCCAGAGCAGATATTAAAGTGGGTACAAGACTTAATGCCTGACATATTTTCTGGCAGATCTTACTGATTTTATGTCTTTGATCAAATCGCCAACTCACTCTTTTTTTGTTACTTCTGCAGCTATTACAGAGCAAATGAAGTGGACCAGTTTCAATATTCAAGGGCGTTCCAGAAAGGCGAAAAAGACAAAGAAAATGAATTTGCTGTAAGTACTGTTTTCAACTTTACTTTATTTAACCTGAGTGATCCCAACCCTATAACACCCCCAAATGTATAAACAAGTGTGTGCACATGCAAAAAGATTGATAAAGGCACTTAAATATTGCTGACATTTGTTTTACTGATATTAATTCTGCTTTTCAGACCATGTGGATTGAGAGAACAACATACATTACTGCTTATAGTTTCCCAGGGATCCTCAAGTGGTTTGAAGTTAAATCCGTTTCTGTGGTAAGGAAACTGTGATTTATATATTTATAAGTTTGCAAAACCAAGAACCAATAAAAAGTTACAATGGTATACTTGACTAACAACATTCACAACATGGTAGAAAAGGTTTCAAAGGTAGTGGTATCTGGACAATGTTTTAGAAATGGTCATTTTCAATCTAAAGCTACTGGCCTGAGGAGCTACAATTAACCAGATGACTGTCCAAACATCTCACTTTCTACAACACTGTCCAGATGACTATCTTTAAAACCTTTTCTACCATGGACAAGTCGGGCAGTTTGATGGTTACACAGACTAACATTCACCACATATTTTGTATGAAAAACACTGGCTTATTTTGACTGTGGGCTGTGATGGTTAATGACTTTTACCTGAACAAAAAGCAACGAGCAGACTGAACAAAAAGCTTCTTAAAGTATTTCACCCTGGAGAGACAAAGAGACCACGAGAATGGACTGTTTAGCAAGCTTTATTCGTGAGTTATTTGGCGCTCAGACCCCGGCGGAAGACGTTGCAATCATGGGCACTCCATGATCTATTTGTATTAGATGTCTCCCCCCGGAGCCTGGAGACTGGTGGTGGTAGATGTGAAGAGAAGGTAGAGGAGGAGCTGGGGAGGTGGTGGGTCGCAGTACGGTTTGAGCGGCCGAGCCATCTGCCTGAGGGCTTAAATGCGACCGCCTGGTGCTGATTGGGAGCAGGGAGGAGTCACTTGAGTTGATTGGGGATGAGGAGCAGGTGCGAGGGCCATGGTGCAGACGCCCCCTGACCTTTCACCCTCCTTCTTGGCCGGGAAAAACTGCATAACCTCTTTGGGATAAGCGCAGAAACCTGGGAGAGTCCATGGTGAAGTGAGGGATCTGACTCTCACAGACAGACAGGCGGGCGCCCGCTTGAGTGCGATGATGGCGCTGGGGAGAGGGGTCCTTCTATGGTGGCCTTGACGTAGATGGGTGGAGTTAGGTCTTCCAGGCTGACTTTACGCAGGCTTCATTTGGCATTGACATCTGACATGGCACCTTACATTATTTTTACTTTACTTATTACATTCTCAACACTGAACACAGTTTGCAGAATGTCCAAGCTGTTAAACTAAGAGCTCAATGTGTGTCTAATATACTAACAGTGCGATCGTTTTGCAGGAAGAACTTAGTCCTTTGGAGAATGCCATTGAAACCATGGAGTCGACCAATGAGAAGCTGAGTAACCTGGTGCAGAAGCAGGCCTGTGACGTGTCGTTGTCCATCAACCCTCTGTCCATGATGCTGAACGGTATCGTGGACGCCGCTGTCATGGGGGGCCTCGCCAACTATGAGAAGGTTAGATCCTTTCTTTCCCAGCATGCACCAGGGCAGATGGAAGGCTTTCACTCATTTATGCCAACAGTAAATACCCGCCTTTATGTATGAGCATGGGGGAGAAAATGTGATTTTATTTTCAAAGTTTAGCCCCCACTTGAACTTAAGCATATTGTAGTCACAGTACATAGCATCATACATAGCAGGCTTTTATCGAGTGAAGGTTGCTGTTGCTCTCAGCACGTCCTTGAGCAGTTTGTGTTATAATTATTTGTGCATTATTATTTCTTATGGTCCCCGTAGATCGACTTGACCTCTTCATTCAACCCATTCTTAAACCAGTGTCAGGAGCAGTGGTCAACCGGCTGCAGGACCTTTGTCACCATTATCAAGCTAAAGGATTAGCCCACTGCATATTTTATGTTTTAGGTTGTTGTTGTTGTGGTTGTGTTACTTTTAATGGTTGACAGCCAACTGAAAATATGCATTTACCCCCACCTCCTGTAGTTGTACGTCTGCAAAGTATGTGTTTAGCGCTATACAGTAAAAACAAAAAAAAGAAAGAAAAACAAGGAGAGAGAGAAAGTGAGAGAAAAAGAGAGATGGAGAGAGAGAGCTATGTTGTGGGTTGAAGAGTGATAATAAGGTTCAGGTCACTTCTGCTTTGGGATGCTGCATGTTTTTTCTGGGCTCAAATGTTAATTGTCAACCTTTTGGATTTCCAAGTATAAAAATATAATAGAATAAACATATAATCTGTATAATTTTGATTACTAAGAGAATAATAAGAACAGCTTTTCAATTATCTGTTCTTTTTCCCCCTTTAAATGTCTCCATGAACACGGTGCCGGGATTCTTTGATTTGACCATTTCGTGCAGCATTACCGTACTTGCAGCCACGATCAAATGACCAAATTCCTCTGTTTGCCTGTTTCTTCCTCCCGTAGGCTTTCTTCACAGACGCCTACATGCAGCAGCACCCTGAGGAGCACGAGCGAATTGAAGTCCTCAAACACCTCATTGCCCTACAGGTAAAAACGTCTTCTCTCACCGTCATTGCTCATTGCCAAATTGGAGCATTTTTTTGTTGTCATACTCGAGTGCTCGTCCTCTCTCCAGATGCCTCTCCTGGCTGATGGTATTCACATCCACGGGGAGAAGGCAACGGAGCAGCTCAAGCCCCTTCACAACCGTCTGGTCACCTGCTTCCAAGAGCTCCGGGAGAAAGTGGAGAGGCAGTACGGTATTGTAACCTTGGTACGGTGCCAACTGCAAACTCAATTTAACCCAAAGGAGGTGCCAGCTTAAGCTACTGGGCCCCTCGCCTTTCTATCAAACGCTTCTCATTCATGCTAGAGTGTACATTACATTAGAGGAGAGCCATAAATCTTTCTTTAGCCAGCCCTTTGTGCCCCTCTGTTTCACCTGTCATTGCGACCTCCTCTGCCAAGATTCACAGTGGATTTTTAATCACAATTGATTCGTAAAATTGCCCATACCCGAACTAAATTGCCTTTTTTATTAAGTAGAAGCCATAATGTGGTGACACAGGCGCAGGAAGGGCTGTCCATTCAGGCCTACCTCAGTCCCAGTATGCGGCTGATTTTAATACTAAGGGGGTCTTTTAATTTCATAAGCACCATTGGTTTGCTGTGACATCCTCTATAAAGGAACTGTTGAAACTGGATAATACTGTAATTAACTATAATTATCACTAACTAATTTAATCAAACTCTTGTGTGCTGCTGAATTGGAAATTTGGAACCTCTTATCGAAGCTCATAATCTTGATATATAGTAGAAACTTGAACAAAAAGTCAATCTACTATTTACATTGACACAAGATTTACAGTCCTGTGCAATTTATGAAAGATTGTGATGTTTTTGGGCTCAGTATTTATCATCATGCGCCTTTTTTAAACATAAATCCCGTACTTGTTTACTAGTGGATAACATGACTCATGACCTAAATTATAATTCTATTTTTTATATCAAAACTGGGCTTCATTGTGCTTCATATTTATTTCAGATGTTATTATGAGATAGATGTTATATATTATGGATTAAGATTGTATGAAAAACAGAAGATAAGACAATTAGTCCAAAAAATGTACCAATTCTGAAAAGGTGTTTTAATAGTTTTGATCTTTTATTTAAGAAGCTATTACTTTGTGTTAAAAATTACACCCCGTCGTCTGTTTTTTTTTGTCTTTGTAATGTCAAAGTCAGTGAATCATTGTAGATCATATTGGTGCTGCCCTTGCGCCTCCTGTGCCAAGCCTCACAGTTGAAGTTTAATCCCTTTTGTGCACCGCAGCCCCACTCGCTGACGGAGAGGAAGCCCACTCGTGTGGGCTCAGCGGTGATGCCCTATATCCACTCCTCCATCCTGCGCCGCATGTCTGTAGTGTCCACCGTGTCCACCGCCTCCTCGGGACTGTCCAGCTCCTCCTCTGACGGGCCGTCCTGCGTCTCCTCCCAAGAGTCAGACACTTTCCTTTTGTCTCCTTGACATTTTATTTTAGAGTTTGAGTTTCTGACACTGCAGGGAATAGTTTCATCACACTGACTTTGATAGAGAGCACACAATTGAAAATGCAAGTACACATCAACTATGAAAATGCAACCTATTATGAACAAATAAAAAATAACAAAATTCTTGCAACCAAGGCTGAGAGACAATGTTATGATCTCAAAGCAATCCATGATTTGCTTTTTCGGGATCATTTATCATTTAAAATGATGGTCCAAAGAACATCAGTTTCATTTATCATTTAGTCATTCAAATTATATTCAGTTTAATCCATATTGGTTTTAGAAAAGAGTTTTTTTGACTGACAGATCCTTTTTTACTGTCGTGTTGTACGCTCTTGATGCATTTACAAATTATAGGTAAGAAAATGTATGTAGCTTAAGGTTAAAATAATGTAATCTCTGCCTTTGATAATGACACAGCTTTAATGCAATGCTTCATTTTGTCTCGCTCATGTGTAATTTTAAAGTCCAGAAAGCCGATTTCTATTCACTCCAGGGAATAGTTTTTTCATACAAAACCTGCACTCTTGACGAAAATCCCTATTCTTGTCTTGATCGTTTCCTGTTTGCATCTTTCCTTTTTCATGTTTTTCAGCTCCTTGCTGTCCCGTGCCAGTGATAGTAGGGCTTCTCTTTTGTTGGAGGACAACAGGATCGGACGGAGGAACAGAAAAGAGTGGAGCGTTAGCAAGTCCCAGGTTCTACTCGAAAAGATGGACTCAAATGAGGTGATGCCAATATCTCAACGATGTATAAAACAATGTATGTTTTATGGAAGTTATTCTAGCCTTTTTTATAAATGAAATGTTGTTGTTTTACTTCTGCGTGGAGGAGAGTTATGTCCTGTATCCCAAAAGCTTTTTCTTGTAATTATCACTGACTCCCAGGGGTGTGATTTGATTAACATCTAATTTAAATACTGTTAATTCTCATGAGGCTACCAAACCTTGAAGAAATGTAAGATAAATCTTTCATAGCCAAGTACAAATCTAAGTTGAAAAGGTTTAGTTTTTTGTATTTTGGAGAATAAATGAGTGATCAGGACTGTCATTGTTTCTGTACAAACATAATGTATTTAAATAACATACATAATCGATACACATAGAAGACACCTCTCTTCCTGTGTCAGGATTTTTTTAATCTCTGGGAAGGGTAAATGTAGGTTGCTGAAAAGTGTGCCTAAGTGTTATTAAAAAAACATACATACAGCCACATCACAGTCCACTTATCTATTTAAAAATAGATACAGAAATGTGTTAAAACATGCCTTTAAACGTATTATTTGAGGTTTAATTATCAGTCAAATGAATCACAGTTGCACTTGATACCCTATTTCATTTTAATTGTAAATAGTCTCTTTTTGTATATTTTTTTTACTACTAACTATATACTTGATATTCTTATTTAGCATATCTTCCAAAAAACATTGACATCTCAAATTTGGTGTATTGCCCACCTTTAGTGTTAATAAGTTATTGCTCACTGGGGAGAATAATACACTTCGTCAGCTCCAGAAGGGAATATCCAAGGGAAAAGGATCACGATGCAAAATAGAGTAATTTAATTTGCACCAAAATCCAGTTCTGTGACTCATTTGGGATTTGTTCTAAATGGAAATGCTCTTTTGTTGCAGAATCCTCCAGAGAAGCAGCCAAGACCCAAGAGTTTACAATTGGGCGACCGGCGGCTGACACTCTCCCTTTTCCAAGGCAGTTCGTCTCAGCTCAGTCTGTCCAGCCCCCTCAGCCCCATCAGCGCCTCTCCTCTGCCAGAAACGCCACGCAGCTCCAGTATGTACAGTAAATGGATCACTTTGTAGCAGTTTATGGGATTACTTTGCTTCTATGTGTCCTACGCGGTGCTAGACTTATTCAGGGATTCGGCATAACAAACACTAACTCAAATACTGTGTTTTTATATTTCTTAAGCACTATAAGCAACCCAAGAAAAATATTTTAGCCAACTATAGTACATTGAGACTTTTAAAATACATTATCAATCAAATAAAGGTATATATTTGGTGGCTGAAGGCTTCTAGAAAGAGAATATTTATGTATAGTGTATTATTGAGTTTTGATTTAATGATGCTCTTTTTGTTTGCTTTTTAGTGTCTATAGTTCAGATAACAATTTTAGTTGTCAAACACAGTACAACTAAGATTATTTTCATAGTCGACGAGTCATGATTAGTGAATTAATTGTTGCAGTAATACAAATATGCTTTTAGTTTGAGTACTCAGTTTAAATCTTTTTGTATAATATTTACAAAATTGTTAAAGATTCATGCGTAGAAATACATAATAAGGTACCATAATGATCAGACAGGATTTATTAATAGAAGACAAATGCAAGATAACGTAAGACTATCCTTACACGTAATGACTCATATACAAAGGTGGCAGAACGAATCTGTGATAATTAGTTTGGACGCTGAGAATGCTTTTGATTTTGGATTTTGTTAGCTTGCCTTATTTATTTAAATTGCTGAACAAATTTCAAATTGATTGATTGATTACTTATGAATAATATTGGGGCTCTTAACAATGGTCCAACATCAAGAATTAAAATCAGCGGCCACTTTACAGACCCACTGACTCTGGAAAGAGGGGTGAGACAGGGCTGTGCTTGTTCCCCTCTCCTGTTTGCTTTGTAACCATTGGCCCATTATATTAACAATCAAAAACAATCCATTGTGTCACAACTTATGGGATGGAACATAACATTTTATCTTCGATATTTCGGTTTGATCCTCCATAAAGTTCTATCAACAATTTTGCAGAAAAATTATACCCCTCTTTTTACTACTATAAAAAAGATATTTTTTGGCCTGCAGGCTTTATTAGACAGGACAGACGAGTGAGAAATGGGGGATGAGAGAGAAGGGAGGACATGCAGTAAATTGTCAGAGTCAGGATTTTAACTTTCATTCCCAACCAACAATCTCAAGATTTGTATGGCCTGGAAAAAAACTCGTATCCAGTTCAAAACTCTACAACTGTCAGAAAAGGAGGTTGGGGTTTACCGTGTCTGAAAAATGTGTCACAACACCATGTTTAAGTGCCTATTATTCACAGGGAAATGCTGGAGAAACTGGACCCCAAGAAGGCAAACCACAAGCATGTGTTTTGGGACTGTCCCTGTTGCTCAAAAATATTGGACTGAAATGAACAGAGCTACAGACTATTTTTGACCATTGCCAATTTCAGAACTAAAATAAATGATATGGAAAATATAACCAGTGTTTAAAAAGTAAAAAGCAATTGACAAAGTGTGTTTAAACATTAATAACCAACACCACCAATTCTCAAAGTTGTGAGTACATGTTATCTCTTATACAAAACACTCCTTGCTCACGGTGTAGCAGTAAATCCTTAACATTAAAAGAGTGTGATGGTTCTAATCTAAATCAGGTCACATGCGGTTTTGAACCTTTCATTTCTTCTCTTGTGCGGTAGGTTACTCGTCGCTTCTCAGTGATAATGACACCAACATCACTGATGCCCCAGGGACCCCCCCACCCATGCCTCCCAAAAAGCACCCGCATGAGATTGACATCCCCGGGTTTCCTACAGAGGTACGTATGCCTGGGAAAAAAATAATAATAATAACAGCAGCCTCCAACGTATGCATATTTAATGACACATAAACGCTAAAAGATTCTGGTTTGAAGTCCTGGGATGAACTTGCGTCTTCTCTCTCCACAGTTTTCTCCTCCGTTACCAACGAAAATTGAGAGCAAACCACCTCCGCCACCTCCCAAAACACGGAAGTCGATGTTCCCCACATATGAGCACAGCCCGCACTGAGGCCGTGGCAGTGTCCAGACGACGCTGGAGCAGTAGCTGTAATTAAGTCGATACACTCCATCAGAGTTTTGCTGTTTGCTGTTTTTTGAATGACTTTCTTTGGAAAGACGTTGTTGTCATGAGTGTACATTTGGATGAACAAGTTTACATACAGTCCAAAATACTGAGAAGTCTGAATATTTCAGTTCAGTGCAAATTAAAAAAGATTAACAAGTAGGTTTTTTTGTAATTTGGCATTAAGTGAGAGCTGGATTTTGTTCAGAATTTGCTGCCTGCTTGTCTGCATGGAGATGTTATGGCTTCACTTAAAATGTTCACAGTATGGCATTTAGGGCAGTCATTTAGACGATTAATCGGTCAATGGCTTCTTAGGCGACTAAAATTTGTTTTAGTCGATTAATTATTTAGTTTCAATTATAAGGACTTAACTGGGACAATAGCAGAAAGGAAAAGGCATTAAGGGAAGATTTTGGAGTCAATGATGAGTTTAATATGACTTTTTACATAAATATGCACTGTTTTCTCGTACTTTTCTGTAATAACATGTTATTTCGGACTCCCGGGCACTTTTCCTGTAAGTGCAGTTTAACTCTGATTAAGTTTGAAGCTTTTCCCTCTTCCCTTTTAGTCGACTAATGGATCCACAGAACACGTCTTTAGTCGATTAACAATTTCTTTATACGTCTACAGCCCTAATGGCATCCGCGGTGTCCACCCACTTGAACCCAATAACATCTCCGTGAAGCAGAAGCAGAAAAATTACCTTTTCAAATTCCAATAACACATTTTATCACAATCACATAAATATATAACTTTGAATTAGAAATAAACTACTGGAATATTGTGACTTCAACGTATTTAGTAACTGCCTTGTATTTATGGTACTAAAATTGTATTCTGATTGGGTTGATATATAAATGGTCCTTTTTGAGAGTTTATGCTGAAGATACAGTTGTTTTTTTTACTTTTAGGGAACATAAATGATTGCAGCTGCAGTCGTGTGATATGCTTTTTCCCTCTGTACTGATGCAACACTGGATGTCCCGTGTTCCTTCAAATTCTCTGGCATTCCACTTGTGCACCGGCTGCCTTAGTCGAACAAAAGCAGGGAAAATTGTACAGAATGTAACCGCGTTGGTGTAGACATCAAACGTCCTCATTTTAATACACACTGGATGACTTTAATGAATGTTTTTGCAGATTTTTTAAACGCTGTCTTTATGAGCCGAACACTGCTTGATGCCGACTGTGTCTCTGTAGAGTGGTTTTCTATATATTTTTATATAAAGACTCGGTAAGGTACAGGATCTATTTATATCTATACCTTTGCACAACCAGATGGTACAGAAACCAGCATCAATTCTACAGACCACGCTATATTTTATTTTTGTAGATGGAATACATGTACAGATGGCTATGCATGTGAGAACATTGATGTGTTTATTAAGCTGTAAAATTAGATATATTTTATTTAGATGGTCTTTTATTTAGATACTATTTTACGGGAGGATTTGACTGCAGTACAGCAATTATATGTTATGAACAAACTTTATTCCTACTGAGCTCAAATGAATAAATTGTGGAACAAAAATGTGTGTCTGTTTGCTTATTTCAACTGTGATTAAATTGACCAATTGGTCAACGTCATGCTCTGAGTGAGTTGAAAAACTATTTAATCAATCAAAGTGAGCTGTTAAGAAGCAGATGACATTTGTGAATTGTGTTGAATAAACAATAATTCTAAAAATAAATTCCTCATAACCCACGTCTAGACACTTGATAGTTGTCAAGATGAAAGGGATGTTCTGTATTGTTTGTTTGTAGTAATACAATTATTGCTAACTATTATTTAACTTGCATATTTGTATTGAAAATTAAAACTTTCCCTTAACAAAAACTGCAATTGAAGTCCCTGATAATATGAAAATGTACTAAAATCTTTAACATATTTTCCCAAAATGATGATTTCAATCAATCAACCTTTATTTCTAGAGCCCTTAACAACACTCAAAGTGCTTCACAATACAAATCAATACTAGGCAGTACAAAACCTGAAACGAATTAAAAACTACAAAATGAAGTGTCACTACATTGCAGAGTATTAAAAGCCTGTCTGAATAAATAAGTTTTAAAGTATTGGTGCCAAATCTGAGTCTCATTTCCTCGTGGCGTGGACAGTCGATTAGTCCTTGCACATATCAATCATCTCTTCCATCCTACTGCACAGCTGCAGCCTCGTTCTGGATCCTTCCCAGGATGGTAGCACGTTTCCATGGTTGCGCATGCGCGGTTGATATACCGGTGTGTGTTTAGTGAGTTCCTTCATTGTACAGTGCAAAATGACCACAGAGAAAGACTGAGTTCGAGCTGACTCAAAAGAGACAAAAATCTGCGAGAGATACCATGCGATCTGTCGCGCTAATAAACGCACGTGTAGCAGCGGGGCTGTTGCGTGTTTCCGCGCGGGGGTGAGTGTGCGCATGCTCACTTTTCAAAAGGAGACAAACAGTCGCTTGAGTTCTGAAATCGGAAAAAAAATCCTCTATTATTCCTTTAAGCCTAGAATTAAAGAGGCTAAAGTCTGTGATGGTGCGCATGTCGGGGCCGGGGGACGCATGTCGGGGCCGGGGCAGTTTTTTCCAGAGTCTGGGACCAGTGACAGAAAAGGCTCCATGACCCCAGTGTTTGAAGATCAATTCTATAAGAAATGGGAAGCCAATGGAGAGCAGAAAGAACCGGGGTGATGTGATGACGTCTGGGTGTGTTGGTTAGAAAACGCGCCTCAGCGTTCAGTCTGAGCTGGAGGCAGCTGAGGGCGACAGAGACAGACATAAAGTGCATTGCAATAGTCTATTTTTGAGCTGAAGAAAGCCTGAATAGTCCTTTCAAGGTCGGTGTGATTAAAAAAAGAAAAAAAAAGGCTTAACTTTAGCTAAAAGACATAATTGATAAAAACTTGAACAAACCACACAATTTGTTTGTCAAATTCAAAAATTGTTGTCAAAAACAACCCCAAGATTCTTTAGGGTCGGTTTTATCATGGATGACAAGCACAAGCACAGAATCACTAAATAAAACATACTCTATCTTCTTATCATTATCTAGGAATGTCTGCAATACAATCAGTCAGAGATTTAAGAGCATCACTTTTGTCAGGAAACGCAGGTAAGTAAATCTGCAGATCGTCTGCAAAGCAGTGAAATGCTAAACTGTGTCTGGCTATAATTGACACCAGTGGCAACATATACAGAGAAAACAACATGGGGCCCAAAATAGAGCCCTGGGGCACTCCACAGAGAAGCGAGGCAGCAGAGGAGGACAGGTCCCAAATCATGATAGAAAAGCTTCTGTTGTTCAAATAAGACTCAAACCATGCGAGTGCAGTGCCACCAACATCATTTTTAAGATGAGATAACAGAATTGAATGGTCGACTGTATCAAAAGCTGCCGTTGAGTCTAACAGAACTAGGACAACGGTGCACGTTGCATCCACAGACAGGGCAATATCGTGCACTTTCAGTCCTGCAGATCCTGTGCTATGTCGATATGTATGATGTGTGTATTTTAAAAACCTATTAACAGCAAAAGTGTGAGAAAATGTTCAGTTTTTACTCCTCAAAAGCCCACAGTGACACGTTATCAGAGGAAAGCACACTTTAAGAGGTTGTTTAAGAGTCATGTCTTTAGCCGTAATCTGGAACACAATGTCTCTCTGTGTGCTCTTGTCTGAAAGTAAAGCTCTGTGTTTGATTGGTGCACTAGGCATCTCTATGGAAACACCGTCTTATAGGCTTCTGCAGGTGAAATATGATGGTATTATTAATCTGTTTGCGCATGTTCTTTCCTGCTACTTTCTGAACGTAAAATAATTTTGACTTTCTCAGGTCTAAAAGTTTGGCCATTTCTCAGATGCATTGCTAAAATGTCATAACGTTTTGTCTTTTTAATATTGTGCACCAGAAGCACTTTCAAACTTTGAAGATTTTAGAGTGGGATGAGACTTTTTCTTTCAGGTATAATGGAATTAGTTTAAAAACCATATGCCAAACCCTTATATACTACACGATATCAAGCATTTTGAAATGAAAACATCTTTGTTAAATTCACCCACACATAGTTCATAATTTGTCTACGGTGGCTTCTAGCTTCTGTGCACTTGTTGAGCCAATATTCGACTCACTCTCAACAATGTTTCTCTATTGAAGGTAATATTGACACACATTATATTAAGACATTATTATTGATATGTTTGGATCTTCTTTCTAACCGTTTTCACCATTCATTGTTCATTGTTCATTGTCTTCCACAATGCTTATATTTTAAACAACATATTAATACTAGAAAGCAGGTTAAAACTCTACTTCATAAAACACTTAATGGATTAAAAATACATTACAAGTAAATACACTAAACATATACAACAAAACTAAAAACTTGACATTTTAGAATTTGTAAAACCAGATTTATTTGCCTAAATATAATCACCTGTACTACTCAAGTTACGGTACACAGAGAAATACACACGGGAAGAAGAATAACAGGCGGGACATTCATCTCTGAGACACAATTTGAATGCTTTAATAATTAAGAATATTTTACTTGAGTGAGGAACATAAAACGTGCCTATCCAACACTAATAACATTTGTATGGCTTATTTAATAGTAGCAGAATAATTTCTTGATGATTTAAATGTAGGTAGGGCTATTATTTATGTGATATTATGGGGGGTCGTGTAATCCAAGACTCTTCTGGAAATTAGACACATTAATACGTCTAATTTCCAGAAGAAGAAATAACATTCTTTTCTCCATGAATGCTGTCACTCCCATTGGCCTGATCTTTAACCATTAAGTAATCTTCTTTAGAAGTTGTGGAAAATGTGCTTTTGGGGCAGTGTCCGTGACACTAACTTTCCATCATCAAAGGATAATAATGCCTTTTCCCGGCCCCGGCATGAAGTGGATTACTGCATCATTGTACTGCGCATACTTTGAAGCTCACTAGGTGGTGCCAGAGGGTGATAATATGTATATATAGATATACACATATATATACATATATATATATATATATATATATATATATATATATATAAATAAAAATATGGTTAAAATGTTACTTATGATAGTTCTTTTTAAAGTTTGAAGAATATTTAAACAAAGACATAAAGTCTTTGTTTTTAATATTCTCAATCAATCTGAATTTTTTTATTTGGTCTTTCTAAAAATTAAAAATGGCTTTAAGATATTGATTTCATGAACATAAACTATACAGACTGTTTTTACTGACAGAGGAGCGAGTGTGGACTCTTCAAAAACCCACCCATAATTGACGACTTCACATGACTCGATCTCGATCTGTTGAGCTTTGATTATTGCCCAACTCTAATCCAAAGGGTTTATTTGTTTGGACAATCGTAGTGTGGATGGAAAAAGACATTTGACAAATGACAAGGGCTGGAATCGACACCACAACGCTGCAGTGCAACCACACAAGTGCAACACCCTTAACCATTGCATTGGTCATTTGCTTTATTACTCCATTTTGTCCACCATCTTATAAAATAAAACTCTCAAGCTGCTTGATGTGTTGTACATAAAAATGAAGCTGTAACCCACTTATTTCCAGTCAAATCAGTCATTCTGGGAAGCATCAGGGTCAGTTTGTACTCAAAACCCACAAATAAAAAGTACCCTAAAATAAAATGGAAAAATGAATAGGACTTTTATACGGATTCACTTTGCTTTATTACAAGTCCCTAATATTAATTCTTAGGGAATTTACCTTTCAAGAGAGAATTGTCAAAACCCAACAAATGCTAAAACTAGTCTCAATCAGCTGCAGTTTGAATGAGGCTAATTTTTTCAGGCATTTTTGGAAAACTAGGCCCTACGCCAGAGGGTTAAATGTTTAGAACCAAGTGCCATTCTTTTTAGACATATTTTCATTGGTAATTTTTGTAGCGTACAAGATAAATCGGCTTCTCAAAGGATAAAATATCACTACTGCCCAACTGCCACCTTATTATTTAGTGTACCTGCCTTTCAGTTGAGTCATTTTTGTCACTAGACTGGCCGTAACAGTAGCAGCTCACTACACACAGCGGCCTCGGCACCTCCAGCTTCCTCTAGCCTCTGGCTCTTTGTGGACGACTCGGAGGAACTAGCATTTCTACCACTTCTACCTTGTGGTCAAACAAAAAACAGACTTCAGGATTTGTGCACTTTCTTGTTTTATTCATACACTCAGTACTTGCAGCATGTATTTTTCAGTATTTCTGATGGCTGCCTAGTTACATCATGTGCAGTATGCTGATGTATTTTACCCAAAAAAAAAAAACACCACTGTATACGTTTTTATTTTGTATATTAAATATTTACAGTGCAGTCTTAGAAAACATTCCCAGAGAGTAAAGACAAATGTAGACCTATATATGTACAAGACATAACTACAAAAGAGAGAATAAAATCTAGGATATAATTAAATGCTCCTTGAGCTTCTTAGCTATTGTAAATAACAAAAGGAAACATTTTATTTACCGATTGTTAGCAAAGTAGCTAAGTAGTATAGAAAACGTAATTTAAGCACTCTTTATTTGCTTGTCATCTCAATGAAACTTCAGAAACGTAGCGTATTGTATTGTTATGTCACACAGCTTTACTGTTCCCTGTCTCGCCACGCTCTGCATGACATTACTCTTGTTGCCTTCAGCTGATCAATTTAAAAGAAAAAATAACCAAACAAATCATTACGGAGATTGCTTGCACAAAGATACAAATTGCCCACTGTTTTTAGTCGACTTGCAATTTGGACCTCCGATGTGTAGCACAAACAAAGCAAAGGCATTGACGTTTTAATTTCTAATTTTAGCTGGAGAGCGTCTTTCAACCTTTTGTTCAGGAACCTTCAGACAAAGGAGGCAAGGGTACTCGTCAACCCCAGTGTTAAATTCATGCAAGAATGATTTCCAGAAAGATGTTTTCCCATGGATCAGCACCATAGGGGTTACAGTGGTGAATATGGACGTGAATAAAAATGTAAGCATTATAGCATTCTCATGATACACAGCTATTTGGTAATTCACGTACAGATCCACTACGAGGAAGACAAGAAAGACTGTGACAAGGGACAGAGCCATTCGAATAACCCGCAATTGCGACCCCAATTTTGGCCGGCGAGCTCCATTGGTGCTAGCTTTCATGCGGCGCAAATGGGTCGCCAAGTGGACAGAAATGGAAATGCAACACTTAATCATGAGCAATCCTGGTAACACATCGGCCAATAGCAGAGCCATAACTTCATAGACCTTTGCTGCAAAGGTCTCGGGGGTTTTGATGCCGCAGTCTTGATTCACTAGTGTTTTGTTGTGTGTTATTTCTGACTGAAACAGAACCAGAGTGGGCACGCAGACGCCAAACGCGCACAGAGGGATGAGGATGACGCCGAGGGTGACGTGCTGGAGGATGATGGCGTGGACAAGGGTGTAGCAGCGATTGGGGGTGTGCACTAACTTGGTGCTGTAGTAAAAGGTGAGAAAGCTGACATACCACACAACGGCGAATTTGCAGCCGGAGACTAGAACTAGCAGGAGACTATAAGGCAGAGACGGGATGAGGCATTCAGTGTCGATCTTGTCCATGGTCATCCAGAGGTAGCAGATGAGCTGATGAACCAAGTTGGCCCCGGATAGCGCCACTACAATGGTTTCACTGGGGGACCACTGCTTTGTATGCTGGTAGTGAGACAGGCTACTCAGCAAGATGAAGAGGTTATAGAACACCGTGGAGACTGCAAACAAGCCAGTTATTATCCAGATGGCCAACTTACTCGTGCCCAACATGTTGATAGTCTTTATCCTGGCGGCATGTGTAGTTTAAAGCGTAATGAGGAGAACTTACGCCTCGGCAGCCGGTGTCTCCTTTTGATATTCCCTGTTTGTGCAGTTTTCAGAGAGATGACAAGATGGTGAGACTTATGCACGCGCTTTCCAAACCAGACACACACTTTGGTTGCCTTCAAAGAAAACAGGGAACAGAACAAGATCATTACATTGTTGCCAGCTATAACTGTATCTCAGTACAAATAAAGACTCAATTTAGTTCTGGATTGCTGCTTGTTTAAGTCTTTCTTTAGTTTAGTTTTTGATTTTTTTTTTGTCATGGTTTAAACTTTGTTTTATTCCCTGTTTCGTCTTCGTTTAGTCCTGGTTTTAGTAAATTTTTTGTCCGATTATTCAAAATGTATTTCTAAATTCCTGTATTTTACCCCTGTTAGACTCACAAATGAAGAAAACTGCACTAAATCTATCTCTAAATACATTGCCGTTGTTTGTTGATCTTACAGCGTGTTGAATGATTCAATACCGTTGTTGGCTTTGGCAGGAGAATCCCCTGTTTTGTTTTGTTGATCCCAGCATTAATCCTCGCCTGAAGAAGTCTGAGGGAGGTGAACAGCACAAGGTGAACTCCCTGAATCCTGCACCGCTGCTTGGGAAGAGCAAATTTATACAGCAGCATTATCCCCACATTTGCATCGACCACAGGTATTGGTGGCGTAGGCCCATTTGCATTGACCCTAATTATAAGCACATTAAGCTGCATCAAATATACAGGGTTTTACTGGTAAACATAGTATAAACTGACTGTGAGTAGTAAGAAAATACTAATGGTCTTTATCTATAGCAATAATATAGACGCATGATTATGTCTGAACATTACAGTCTATGGTAGTAGTACTGATATTGGTATTGAGGCTTTTCCTTGGTTTCAAAATGGAGTTGTACATTTTAGTACTGGGATAAAACTATGTACAATGTAAAGGCTTAAATCATGTTTTAGTCTTTTTTTCCTGGTGTTGATTTTTTGATTTATCATTAAACTTTGTTCAATCCTGGCTTGGTCCTGGTGTGTTAGCTATTTCAATCCTGGTTAAAAATAATGTTTATTCTCCAAATCTACATATAACTCATACTATTATACCATTTAGACATCATTTAAAACAGATATTGTCTGTGTTTTTTTTATCTGAATACCATTTTTTATCTGTTATAATGCAGCCCTTAGAGCTGAGCCAGAGCCAGCCAGTTTCTGCCACAGACCACTTTAGACCACAACAGGAAAATGGTTCGGCCACACATTTACAAACACAAGCCACCGCCGGCAGCACAGGCTTTTACCTGATAAGGAAAGCCAATCACCACGAATGACCTTCAGACGCCTGGTCATTATAATCCTTATCACTCAATCTGCAGTGACACTCATTCACTTTGTTCACAGTTCAATCATGTATCCATGACACTTATCAAGAAGCGTTGTACCGATCTGTGTATTTTTGTTGCAATATTGAATCATTAAATAAGCTCATATTTTGATCAAGTTCTTCCAGAAGCCTGTAACTTCTGGTGTTTTCAGTTTAGAAAAGTTGTTGGTTTATGGCCTGCATAATCTGCCTCACCTCGTATGAAACACCTTGTCTTCATAATTCTTTCTTATAAGTCTTTGTGTGAAGTCTGATGCTGTGAAAGTAAAGTGCTATCACATCTTCCACTTCAAAGCCGTCACCGTTGTTCAAATTTGAGAAATACATCCCATGGACATGAAAATAATTCATTTAATTATTATATTTATATTTAAGATTTATTTAATTTACTCAAATCTATTTCTCTGCAGGAAAATTTGGTGATGTTTATAATGTAACATATGTGAACACAACGGTTACCTAGCAACCACACAGTAAACAAGGACCAAAAACCACATAAAGCCGGTGTTAGGCATGTGGGTTCCCTAAGCAGAAGTGCTCAGTGGTGCCCCCATGCCCTTTACCCACTTGGAACGTGTAAAAATACACAGGGGTTCGATGTCTGTTGTACAACCTTCAGGTGACTATTTTTGATGTTATTATTATATATATTTTTGTAAATATTGCATAAGTCACAACCCTAAGTGGGATCTGGGGGCTCTCATCCAAAAAGTATTCTATTTTCTGTATTCTGGTGCAGTTTAATAGTAGTAGTAGTAGTAGTAGTATAATATTATTAGCAACTCATTATGTTTATTATTGGGCCCCCCACAGTCCCTACATTTCCTTGCTCTGCCCCTGCTGAAGTGTCACCTGACGCCCTGTTCCTGCTCTTCTGCAGAACAGATCCAGGATCTAGAAAACATTACTGCCTGCAAACTATTAATGCTTTCTGTTACATTTATGAAAGCAAGATTTAGACGGTTGTAAGAAGAGGTTGAACTTCTTTGACTTTGTGCATTTTCGCCGCGCCAGCTGACACATGTTTCATTCTCTTTATTTCACGGTTTCTAATTGAATATGAGGCCAATTTTCAACACCTTTTTGCTATTTGTGATTTGTAAAAATGTGTAGTTCTTAGCTGTGCCCGTGTCTGTTTAAACCGTGGCTTGTGTAGCTGCCCCTTCATAGAGAGAGAGGCAACGCTTGAGTTCAAGTTTGAATTGATAAAACTAAAGACAGACTATGCCTACAGAAAGCTCCTGTTCAACTGTAAAAGGAACAGTGCAGCTGCAGCACAAATAGCCTCTGTCATTCAGTCCAAACCGGGTCAGGTTGGTGGCCTTCAGAGCACTTCATGCCCTACACACTGCGTGTTATGCGCTGAATGGGGCCAGCGGCACTGGATTTGACAAAATAATAATAACCGGTAAGATAACGTGTGTATTTCGTTAAATTATTCTTTTGTGTCAATTTCTATGTATAGTTGCTTATTGATGACAGAGGGATTTAGCTGTAGAACTCGTCTCTACTTCTTCTACAATTGCGTCTGTAGCTAAGTCCTGGTAAATCAAAGTTCAAAATTCACAGACAAAAAGGCGAATCGTTTCATAATCTCTTTCATATTAAAATAATCCCTTTTTGAAGGTACAGGATGCACCAGAATGCACCTGTATTTTTGGTTTCGTACAAGCAATTGCTTAGCCTCCATTTACTCTGATTCCTCATAAACAAACAAGGCCCTCTTGGATGCAGGAAGGAGCAGCCCTGAAGGCGGCTCTGATCTGAATGTATTACTGACCTGGACCACCGGCTCTCAGCACCTGCAGCAGGCCTTATTAATGCAGTGCACCTTTGTATGTGTTACACCGGTGCAGGGGAGCGCTGGGCCATAGGCATATATAGACTCACAGACTCTGTAGATTGTATATATGTGTGCAGAGCGCTGACGCAGCCCGGTGCCTCTGACACCGGCAGCTAAGGGTTACCACATCAGGTAAATGTAACACAAGCACTTCACAAGCTGCTGAAAGCTTTGCAAATCAAGGACACATAAGAGTACGGAAAAGGAAATTTTACAGGACTTTGCTCTGCACCTTCTGTCAGACTCCAGTTTGACTGAAAAATAGAAATACTTAGAAACCATGATCCATTTGTGCATCTGAGTGCCATATGTTATTTATTTGAAAGAAGAAAAACGAAAGAAAGGAAAATACAAAAAAATGCAAGATTCACAATCACTCAGTAAAATGAATTAGATATGACATTACACCTACTCTATACATTAAAATACTGTATTATCCAACGCTCATTAAAAGCAAAATATAAAAAGCACCAAACTATTTACAAATTAGTTACAGCAACAACAAAAAAGGTAATACCTTCACGAGAACTATGTAACAGACAGTTGGAGCCATTTTAACTGCTGTGCCTGCAAACATTCTATTTACAAATAAGAGTTCTATATCCATCTCCACCGCTCCATAGTTTAAGTCTGTCAGTAAAGTCCTCCGCGGTGCCCTCACACGGGGTATCCATATGTGGGGTCATAGTTGAGTGACTGTGTGTTTTTGGGGATTCCGTTGGAGCGCTGCGAGTCCCTGATGACGTTGGGTGGAAACCCGCTGACACTGGACTGGAGGCTCCTCACGCTGCTGTACTGGACCCCGTGGTGTGTGTGGTAGCTCAGGACGGAGCGCACGCTGGTGGCTCTGCTGGTGGGACGGCTCTCTGGGGCCTGGGCGTCCTCTCTGAGAAGGACAAGCGTGTAGAGATTAGTGTTGGTTTTTATTAGAAGGAAAAATGGAAAACAGTTTACAGCACTTAAGTAAGGTCAAACTGCCTGAAAACGTGGATAAAATTAATGAAAGTACTTATCTCGAGGGTAATGGCTCTATTGAATCTCTTTTCAATTGTGCATCCATCTATGGCCGTTCTAATAAATGGCTCTGATCACTTTAGGACAAATACTTTTTGAAAAACACAATTATTCTCAAATAGTCAGCAGAATAGAAAAATTTTTGAGGGTCAAATCCTTCTAAAACTATTCACAAACTAATTAAGAACTAGACCAAGATCACATGGTCATCTTAGGTTGAGACACTGCAGCCGAACAGGATAAAAACTTAAATTATGCAAATATGTCAAAATTGCACATATTGTGGACATTTAAATTTAAATGAAAAGAGCCAAGTTTAAATTTCTTTCATATTAGAAACAAAACATGTTCAGAGAGAATTTTCTCTTTTGAGGAAACATAGTCCAACTCAAAATGTACCTAAAATGTCCTATATTGCGTTTCTATTTTCTCCCCCTATTTTTTTCCCCACAAAACTTCTCCCTCTGTATGTTCCAATGGAATCGTGTTGATTTCAAGATTGTACAGTTTGGCGTGTGCAGGTGCTACTTTAAGCATTGATCTTTATAAAAAATGCATTTGCATATTTAAATCTATGGATGAGTGGATTGTATGAAACAATAGAAACAAATTAGGAGCAGATTGGACAATTGTGTTGTTTCCACATGAAAGCCAATGTTGAGAGAGCAAACTGACCATAAAATGAGTTTTTCCTGTCGTTTCTCACCTTAAATCCAATCATTTAAATAACATTATAATTGATATGTTTTTGATAATCATTGTGGTATGAGTTTAAAGCCTTTTCTTTTTGTTTTTAATTACATTTCAGTATTAACACTATTCAAAAGAAAGCCTGTTTATGTTTATTTCTTTAGATCATCTTGTTTGTGAGATGTGAAAGCTGAAGTTGTAACAAGAGTTTTGTCCGATTGCACTAAACGCAAAGGCCCCGGTGGTTCGTGCTCACCTGACTTCATTTGCTTGCTCTTTTTCATATCTCCTCTTGTTGCAGCAGCAGATGCAGAGCCAGATGAGCAGCAGGAGAAGGAGCAGGAGCAGCAGGGCGCCTATGACGGCCCCCACGATCATCCCCACTCTATTGGTCGCTGAAAGAACACGCAGAAATCGCATTTGTGAGCACAGCATTTAACACGTTGTAGCTGCATCGCACAATAACAGCAACAGAGGAAAAACAGCATATTTAGAGACAGCAATTAGATGTGACTTACGGTTGTACGCGCGCAGTACATATTTACACTGTCCCGACCCCACGGCGTTAGTCACCGCACACGCATAGGTCCCGACGTAGCTGTCTGTGTGGTTCTTTATCAACAGCTCCCCGGTGGAAGAGTCTTAGTGAGAGAACACACAATTCATAGGGTGTTCATGATGGAGCCGTGCAAGGTTAGCCAGGTATTGAAAAGGAGCATACATAGAAAAAGGGAGACGGGAAAAATAAACATTTTAAATTAGAAGCAAGGTTTTTTGATTTTTATGTTTTTGACTGAAAGCAAATATTCTTCTCTTTCAGGGGTTGACATTTCGTTGGGCCACAAGCGTCCTCTCACTCACAGTGGTTGATAATGAACTACATCTAATCCTTTTGTGAAGTGAATCTGTCCTTGAAAACGCTACTTCAGACCAACTGCATAAAAGAGATCGGGCAATAAAGAATAATGTCCTTAAGCTAAAATGTACATAACTGTCCAGAATCCTTATTAAAACAAAATTGATCGTCATTACCCAACCAGATCATCATATTCGCTCCTATATTGTTGTTGTTTTCCCTTATAGCAAAGTACAGTTTTATAATCGTTTCTTAGACATCAGAAACTTAATATCAAAATTATGTTCATATTGATAACATTTTTAGACGGTCAGAAATTGTAATAATTATCAAGATTATTGTTAATTGCAATCTTTTTGGCCGTGATAATAATTGTGATGCAGAATTTTAATATTGCCAACTGCTCAATGCACGTATTGTGAACTTATTGTGAAGTTTACAGTTTGACATAAATAAGCTGTAAAAAAAATGTTTTTTACATGGTTTTCTTCTTTTGACACTGAACAACAATCTTTGGAGTAACTTCAAAATCAGAGCTGCTTCTGACAATACATTTAAAAAAAAAATTCAAAACGCCTCTATGGGAACTTTTGTGTTCTGGCGTTCTTGTTCTGTGACATTGAACTAGAAATAAAAGTGTTATAACTTTGACAAATGATACCTCAGTATGTTATGTTCACAAAAGCACATATTCACCAGATCAGGCTTACATGAGTTTCCTTGAGTTTACCTTGGGTGGCGGCGTTGGGCATGGGTCCTCCTGATTCTCTTGTCCATGAATAAGTGATGGGTGTGGAGCCCTGTGAGGACTTACAGCGCAGAGACACGGGGCTGCCTTTCTCCTCGCCGCCCTCAACCCAGCACTTTGGTGTGGACGGCGGCACTGAAGAATATAAACACATGAGACCATCAGAAGGACAGATTTTATTTATTTATTTATTTTTTGCATTATTGGATGGGACAGTATAAAGAGCAGGGGAGACATTCAGCAAATTGTCAGAGCCAGGAACTGATCTCAAAATGCTGACGTGGCACAGAGGCCTCCATATGTGCCCCAGCTCAGACCACTCCACCACCGGGCAGCACAAAAAATATGATTTTCATTGCGTTAAAAACATGATCAACTCATTTATTTATTTATTTGTCTATGGGAGTTTTTATTTATTTATAGGAGATCTTCTACTGAAAGTGTTTTTCAGACTTCCTATAAGTGATCTGTTCTTCTGTATCTACCTCTGTATCTACCTGCGTTGCACCAATGAAATTTCCCCATGTGGGACAATAAAGGAATATCTTATCTTATCTTATCTTATCTTAAACACATTTTTAGTTGCATTTTTGAATAATATTGAGTACAAAACGTGAAAAACCACAGTCTGCTTGTCGTCAGAGCGCTGGTCAATGCAATTGCAGATGCAGCAGTGAGACCCCTGTGCCTGGGGTTTTAATAAACTTGCTCTTTAAATAGACATGGCAAGAATTGAGTGAATTACATTAAGTTCAAATACATGTATAAAAATGTACTCATAACGTACAAACACCAAACTCATCTACTCAATTACAGTACCGTGTCATAATTAAATCAGAGTTGGAATCTCCCCAGCTTTCTTTCATTTCGGGTAATATATTATACGTCATCAAGCAACAAAACAAAACAAATACATAAAACCTGCTCGGTGCAATTACATTCCCAGTGGCAGGTATCGTGACGACCGACTCAAAGCAGAGACTCTGAACAGGTCGGACCTGAAACAGAGGCATGTCCTGTCACTCACCCAACACCACCAGAGTGACTTTCCTTGTGTCCACGCCAGGTGCTTTCTTCACTTTGCACTGGTATGTGGCCGTGTCTTTAGCCTGTATGTTGGACAGGGAGACCGAGGCGTCGCCGTTCTTAGGGTCTGCGATGAACTTGAGCCTGTCCTTGAGACCCCAGGTGCCGTAGTAATGCGTACTGCCCCCCGTGTACGACAGGATCTGGAACGCACAGTGTTACACATTCAGATGACGTAAGGCGGGTGTTATTGGCGTCTTCAAATGTGTGACAGATATTTCACATCCTCATCAGAGCATGTCGGAACTGTCTTGACAATATCCCTGTCTGACAGATTTATATGTCGTCTGTGTCGAGGTGTGAGCACTGTTGTTTTGTGTTAATTTACTTTCGCTAATGCGGTTATGCCCTTTTCTCTTCCCTGGGATAACCTCAGCAGAGAATCACATGTTTGTTTGGCACAGATTTAAGGGCTGAAAGTTAAAATCAAAAACTAATCTGTTATTGATGTATTAGTTAACTAGTTTAGTCATCAAAAATGGTTATCTGCACTATAAACAGACTCCAACACATGCCATGGGCAGAAAGAAGAGGTTTATGACTTGGACAAAGAAAGAATTAAACAAGTACAGTTAAAGTTTTTGATTAAAACCTACTGTTTTTACACGTAACTGATCAATTAATCCAAAGAATAATGGATAGATTAATCGATTATCATAGCTAGTTGCAGCGAGGAATGCAACGAAATCGAGGATTATTGTAAGAAGAAACATCACAATATAACGATAATCCAAGAGTATCGACAAGTCAATCATTCATTTTCTTTCTTCTAATATATTACTGTTCCAATAGTACATGACCAGCTTTATTAAATCAATAATAAAGTAAAGTTATTGTGACATAAACTGCCAGGAGTACAGATTAAAATGACAATACTTTGCTTCTGAAATGGTCACGTTTAATTCGTTTTTGTGATTTTTTTGGAGCTTGAAGAACCATCTCTAGTTGCAACAGCTTTATAAGTTCTTTCTGAGGCAACATTTCCCAGTCATTATTCTATTTACATTTAAATTAAACATGAATATCTTGAGCGTAGAATGAAAACAGTTCTTATGGTGCTTATACAGTAGGTTGGGGGGGTCTTACCAGTGAGTCTTTCTGTGTCATGTCTGGACTGAGATTGGACCACTCGATGTCCAGCTCCCCTGTGTCCTGCGCGCCCGGTGAGAAGGTGCAGCCCATGGTGACGGTCTCCCCTTGGGCTTTCTGAATGGTTTGAGGCCCCGTCGACGTCACCTGCATCGCATTTGTGACCCCTGGACAAATAAAAGCTCCTGTCACATCATATTATAGAATGTATTGTGCAAACACGGAGGTCGAGATTATCGCAAATAGAATCCTGAAGGAAAATGTTTCAAGCTATATCCAAAAACACATCTAAATGTAAAGAACTTTGGCTATGTCTTTGTCCGTTTATTAACTTTATTTTGCCATTCGGAAAGTTTGATTCCATTAAGCTGGTCGAAAACGTGAGGAATTTAGACAATGGCAATGAAAGGAAATTAAAGATTTTTTTTTTGTTTGTCATTTATAAGAATCATTAAATCGGGATGTTTTTCTCACAATAACCGATGTCAGAAGTGCTGCGTCTGAACTTGGATACACTCTATATTGGGAAAGTTTGGAACAATAAGAGCTACATAATAACTGCAGTCTGCCAGTTGAAAAAAAAGTCGCAGTTACAAGAGCAAAAATTGTTGTCTTGCCTTCGCAACCGGTCTTTTCCAAACTCACTTACATGCTAAAACCTTTGTACAATTCCCACTTCTTACAGATCAACAGGAAATTATGTGTTATTTACTTCTGTGGCCATGCATTATGTCATTCTGAAAATGGCAACAATGTTTTGAAAAATCTGTAGCGCAGGAAGGACTCGTGTTTATTTTGGTGATAAAATTGGAGAAGTCGGATTGACATGATGCGGGGGTAAACATGACAAAAACTAAAATGATGCAGCCAAAGTGAGGATGCTTTTTAAGTTTAGTGAAAGAGTGTTGATGTGAAATGGCGGTGGAAGACTGCAGGGAATTCAGTGCTGATGCTAAAATATACACATTGGCCAAACGAGAACATGAAATAAATTAATTTATCTTTTTCTGCTCTTCTTAATGCCATTCACGCTTTGGGCCTGTGCACACAAACACTCCGGTGTGAAGTAGGAGAGCTGATCTGAGACTAATTAGCTTCTTAATTCATTCTGAGTTCGCAGTAGGAACCCAAGTAAAAGTAGTGATTTGGGCTGAAAATTGGATGCATGCTTATCTAAAACCCACTAGGCTCATTAATTGTTTTAAATATAGGTGTTAAGGATAAAGCTGGGCATGTTTGTTGAAATTAGATACAGACATACAGTTAAATGTATGTCGTGACACACCCACATCCAGTTATGGTTTAATTACAGTTTCAATGTCATCAGCAGCAGTTTGTAGAGAAAGGTCTCACAATAAACGTATAATGCATTAACAGCTGATTCAAGTTCCTGTCACTATTGAAGAAAAGTGTTCTAGCCTATGCTGTATTTACTGGTGTCGCTTACATTTTACAGTGATTGACTGTTGACTTTGTCTTGAGCTTTAATATGTTTGTTTTTATGTTGCCTGTATTGTCCAGAAGGATATCTCTGGATGTATTAGACACGGCTGCTTACGAAGTAAAACATCAGGGGATTAAAAACAAACAGCAGATCAAACCAGAATCAACAAGCAAAGCACGACACATTTTTTAATTTAGGTTTTGTTCAAAATAATAAGGGACCAATGAGCCCTTTTATTTTGTAAGGGTCATGGAAATAAACAAATGTGATTGCACGGTTCGTTTGAGTTTGGCTCGAGGTGCTGTGCAAGGTATTGTGTATTCTGGACCCCAGGCAAATATTTATTCACACCTACCCAGATAATAATGATAACAATAATAATGCCTTGGATTGTATTGCTCCTGCCAAGACACTCAGGGCGCTTTACAACGCTTTACTCGCCACATTCACACACAGTGAGTGAATCCTCTTTCATACATCACTATAGGCCACGGTTTGGGGAGGCCTGGCTTTTTCAGATGGGGTTTTTAGTTCATGCGTTTCTTTTAAACCCATCCATTGTTGTGGTCCAAAAGCAAATGTGCTTTGGTGATTTATCTGCAAGTACCAAGCTTGTTTGTACGTCGTCCTGGGGTTTCCAAAACAATAGACTGACTCTAATGGAACGAAACATCACTTCTCTCTGCCACACCTATTTCCTCTTCTGTTATACCCACCTAATGTTGCTGCACCATATTTCATGTCACAAACACCCAGTGGTTCATCTGTATGTCTACATTGAGCTATGCAGGCCTGAGATGCACAAATATTTACTCTGAGGATTCCCCGCCGGGCAAAGCAAACAAATGAGCTAACTGGCCGATCAGCTCGGTTTGAAACAGGTATTCAAATGTGACACTGGCCTTAGCCATTTGGCCGCTAAAAATGTAAACTATTTTAACTGAACAAACTGCCCCACCCCTAGTTTACTTGGTCTCCCTTGAAAGCAGATCTAATTATGTAACTCAATGGTGTCTCTTACGAATGAAACTGGGAGTGTCAACTGTCGACACACAATCTGCCAATGATAAATAAAAGTCTATTAGCGCTGTACATCTTAAGTCGTTTAGTCGATTAATAGGTCGATGGCGTCTTAGTCAACCAATATTAGTTTGAGCTGACTCATTTATCTGGACATTAAAGATTTGTATGTGACAAGAGCCGCTTTGTGCTGCAGCCTCTTGACCAGGTCGGCGTTGTAAATGAGAACTGTCTCTCAATGGAGCTGCCTGGATAAAGAACAGATACATCGATAAATAAAAGAGTAATGCAGAAGACATGGAGTGAGTCCGCTGAAGATTTGGAAGTAAACTATAAATGTAATATGACTTTTTGAATATCCGTGTACTTTCCTGTATAAATGTCTGTTTTTTGCATGAACTCTTAGTCTCGTCTTGGTCTTGCGAGTGCCGTTTGGATCAGATACATAGAGATACTAGTGTTGAGAGCTTATGCCATGCACCCTAAAGGGAATTACTTTAGTCGACCAAAAATTGTCTTCTTTCGACTACAGCCCTACCTAAACTGACAATGCTAAGAATTTCTGTCATTAATTAGAAGAGGAATAATATACTCTACTCTAGTCGCAGTAGCAGAAAGAAGTGTAGTATGGTAATTTAGTAATGGCTGTAGGCTTACATTAAAAGTGGTAATAACCAGAGTGGGATGCAGTTGGTTTAATATTCAACAGTAAAGTGCTGTTTTAGTTGCTCTATAGAATGACAAAGACAAAACTTCTCGTAGTTGTAGTTAAAGATAATAAGCGCATCTCCACAAAACAAGGATAATCTCCCTTAGCACCTAATCTGTCTTTAAAGCTCTGCCTGTCCCCACTGTGGGCATTTGATTTAATTTTCCGAGCGTTTTATGTTTTTCTTATATAAACTCGTGCTGCTTGGCGGGAAGCCTGACACTAATTCCTCTACTGGGGACTGTAAAGTCTCTCAGGCTCTTTGCTTTTGAAACGCTCCAAGCAGTTTGACCCTCAGCAGCAGCCATAGCAGCAGAAATAAAAGTTTTTTTAAATGATGCAATGCGGGGAACTTGTCAAATGCACCTATATTAAGTACATGGTTGGGTGACCCTGTGCTGTGTAATGCAGAGAGTTTTAGAGGCAGGGCGAGTCAGACTGGCCCTTTTGCCTCACAGATATTCAAGGTGCTGCTTCAGAAAAAAAAGGTCAAGCAAAACCAACGTCTTCCATTTAACTATCACAAAAACATGTTTTCTACATTTAGCAAACCAAAACTATTCAATGTATGAAATGCTTCTGCTCTACCAAGACTTTCTACTGTCAATTACTGCATTTGTTTAGTACATTTTAAAGTCATTATTAGGAAAAAACATTGCTGATGTGTACGAAAAATGCAATTAGATAAATAATTAACCCCATTTTACAGTATTCTTTAGATAAATCTTTGCCATTTTTGGTGCTAGAAAAAGAAAAGACTTACCTGTGTAAAGTAGAGCCAGAAACAACATCGCAGCGTTTAACTTCACATTTGAAAATGCCATTTTAAAAACCTAAGAGAAAAAGCACGGTGACAGTTTAGACTTTAGTATTCTTCTTTTTTTTTAAAGATTCAACTTTTAACATCAAAAAGGTTTCAGATCGAGGCCAGAAGCATTTAAAAAAGTTGCTGAACCATCTACATTAAAAAAACGTACTGTATGTGACACTATAGCTCTGTAAAGGTCATGGATCATTTTCACAGGTCAAATGTCACCTTTTATTTGAAACTACTCAAACTTATTAATGTATGGGTTTCAGAACGATGAGAAGTAGGACTGTTGCCATTGTCATAGCCATTAACAATAAAAATAAAAAAACAACTAAATATTATAGCATTTGAACAGGAGAAAGTTAGTGTCCAGATGTGCCAAACGACCATCGCGATTGGCCAAAAGAATATTAAAAAAGTAAACAACAACGTGATATGCTGCTGGGTCTTTACTGGAACAAAAAAAGAAACATTTATCACACTAAGATATCAGAATACCTTTGGAGATTTTAAGATGAATGCTAAACCTAAGCATTGGTTTAGCATTCATCTTAAAATCTCCACTCGATGACTGTAAAGTCTCTACATGTGATGACACAATGTCTTTAAACGGCAGTGTAAGGAGCAATGTGACGTTTGCAGGTTCCATAAAAGAGGAGCTTGGTCTTCAGATCCCTTTAGTATAATGTTAAGTTGAAATAAGTAAACCTACCTTAATGTTGATGTGAAAAACAGCTGTAGAGTAATAATCCCAGGTGTTGAGTGCTGTTGTGTTGGAGTAAGACTTACTGTAGGTGAAACTCTGGAGAGGCGACTTGGGCCCCACCCTCTTTCGGAGCACAGTTCATGTGGAGGTCACGCCCAGTCTCTCACACCAATGAAACTGCTCTGTTGTTGACTGTAGATGTGAAGAGCTGGGCCTTAATGTAATATGCAGATAACCAGGCTAAAAATAAACTTGTTTAGGTTGTTTTTTTTTTAACTCAAAGTGCATTTGGCAGATTCTCATGTTTTTCCCAATCATCACTTTGTTTGCTGTGAGAGTCCCTGTGGTAAATATTTAACAGAAGGTAAATATATCACTCATCTCCCTCTGTCTTTGTCATCAACAACAGCGACAGCTCATCGAAAATGCAGAGGATTTATGAAAGAATAAAGAGGTTATGAGGGGTCCTTATTTGTCAAATCATACCTAATAAGAGTGTAATGTGTAATTTATATGGATTTTGGCCCTTGTTTACAGGGTGGTTGCTAGGTAACAGTCGTAGAATTACCTTTGCTCATTTCCAAAGAGGAAGTAGGCAAGTTTACAATTCATAAACAAGGCCATTCAAAGTCCTTCACACAACAGGAAAAAATGCATGGAAATACGGAATTCACAAATCATTTTAAGACATAAATGTGAAGAATGCAAAGAAAATGATTTCAGTCATGTGCACAGCTAAACAAAACAGTTTTTCCCTTAGATTTGGACATTGTCGGAGTAGAGGCCTAATATATTTATAAATAGTAACATTATAAACTCAACTCATGTGTCATGCGTACTTTAAATACTAGTTCTTCTCAATGTGGTTTCATAGTAACGCACTTCTAATTAGTAATACCAATCAAAGTATTTTTGTTTTAAAATCTTTATGCTGTACAAACTGAGATCAAATTGATTTTATATGTATGTATATATTAATTATTTACACATACTATTCAAATGTAAACGTGACTTTATTCAGTTTCACCCATTATTTTCACTTGGATAAACAACAATCTTGACGTGTCACTTGAAAACAATAAAACAAATTGTATAAAAAATGTAATATCTGCTCTTAAATATGTCGAAGTACCTGTGGGTGAAAAAGATTGGCAGTTGCATACATTATTCTGCAACAGGGATCATTGCAATGTTATTTCTCCACACTTTTACGGTCCCGGAAGCTGTCGGGTTACTCAGTCAAATAAACAACTGTGTAATTAAGTCCCACGACGTCTCCCCTCTTTCACTGCAGTGCTGCTCTTGTGCATCGGGTGATTACGCTTCAATCCAACCCTCTGAAACCTTTAGCCCACACATTTTCACACGCACAGACTCCTCGCTGTGTCACACCCTCCTGACACACCTTAAAAACGCCTTCATTGTTGTTGCAGACGCACAAGGAGCAGTATGTGCATTTGTTTTCTCGTGCCAAGTTAGTGACAGGAGCTGGAGACTGCAGAGTGCGCCGTCTGCTGCAATGCCCGCTGTAAATAATGCTTTTATTAGATGATTAAACGTATTGAAAGGGCTGAACTCTGCAACAACTTTTATCAGCTATGAATGATTTGCAAGGAGAGGCAGCGTTCAGGCTCCCTTCCTTTGTCAGCAGTGTGTAATACATCTGCACTTGATTTGCTTTTTTCAGTCATTTTCAAGCTTTTCATGACAAAAGGACCAAAACCTATTGCCCTCTTTTTTGGACAAAAAGGTGTATAATACAAGGTCCAAGCAAGGACACTGTCATTCTATCTTTCTGGCATAATCACAGCAGTAAAAATCACTTTGTCGTAGTGCGCTGCAGCAGTAGTGGTAGTCGTAGTAATAGCAGGTAGTGATTGTAACAGAGGTACAGATTCTTCCCCCAACTAAACTAGAAGTAAACCTGACATTTTTTGACAAATGAAGAGAACAACACAAAATCTGTTTTCCCTTCTCATTTACCCCCTTTAAGTTGTAGAAGTGATTTATGCACAATCTCACTGCTCGTTACTTACGTTGTTCACACACATATATATGAATAATAACCATCTTCTCATTATTGTGATCTCTGGCAGTCAGCGTGGTTTGGCAGCGCAGCATTTTGATGACATTTACAGAAATCGCAACCGGAAGTCAGCTTACTGCGTCTTTTATCATGAAGTTGTTTTAGATCATATTTATATATATATTTAAAAAGTCAGAAATATGAAACAATAATTCATGTACGTCATAGATTATAAATACATAGCAGAAAAAGCAGACCACAAAACTGCTCCACAGTTTGAGAGCCATGGGCACAATTCATTGTTAAACGTGCCAACAAAATCACCACAAAATTAAACACGACAATTTAGTTATTAATGGGTAAATTATTCAATATTGATTGTTATAGAGCCTACAGGATGTAAGCGTAGATGTTGCTCATTAAGAAGCTAAGTGCTGGGCTAATGCTACACTGCCAATATTATTCATTAAGATGATGAACAAATGCTTGAGGAGGGCTAAGTGAATTTACAAGCACTTGGCTGTTTTCACATGCCTCTCTGTTGGCTTCACATCACTAAATCCATACAACCAATGGGTCTGCAGAATGTCATCAGGCATGAGGACGCTGGACGCTGGACCAGCAGCTGCCAAACCAGCCCCTATCCACTTCCTCCTACAAGAGAACACAATGAAGTACTGTTAGAGGTGGACACTTTCAACAAGCAGAAGCTTGGACTGTGTGTTTAGTTTTAGAAAATTGACACCTTGCATTAAAATGCATTTTGTAATTAATAATACAGTGTATTTATATATATAGATATATAAAAGCACTTATATATTCCGTTACTTTGTCTAATCAGAGTATTGTATTTTTAACACTACATTGAGTTGCATTAAATAGGATTAAAACAGACATTCACATGCTCTCTCACAAGTCCTAGGATCGATTCCCTTCAGTGAGACTTAATAACATCAGCTGTCAAGGGACAGCTGGAAATGAGCTTGAGCTACAACCTGGTACAAAGCATCTCACTTGATAAGGTTCATGTGCTGTATATTGAGCCCTGTCTTAAATAAATAAAGTAATTTAACTATAGGAGCTCTGTTTGAAGCCTACATTTTATGATCTAATACCACAGGGTATTCTGCTCATATTAGAAAAGTTACTACACACAAAAAGTAGAAAACAGTTCAGTTGTAGTCACATAGAAAGAGAAGCTGTACAGGAATACAATGACTAAAAATTAGTACTGGTATTCTGAATGCATGCACTCAGTTACTTCCCAACTCTCGTGATAGTTGTAGTATCAGTAGAAGATGTAAATAGCAGTGGTTTGTTGTAAGTTTTAGTAATTATCCATTATAATTAACTGTCAAAGCAGCAGCAGCAGTAGCAGCAGCATTAGCAGTAGCATTAGCAGCAGCATTAGCATTAGCAGTAGCAGCAGCATTAGCAGCAGCATTAGCAGTAGCATTAGCAGTAGCATTAGCAGTAGCAGCAGCAGTAGCAGCAGCATTAGCAGCAGCATTAGCAGTAGCATTAGCAGTAGCAGCAGCAGTAGCAGCAGCATTAGCAGTAGCATTAGCAGTAGCATTAGCAGTAGCAGCAGCAGTAGCAGCAGCATTAGCAGTAGCATTAGCAGCAGCAGCAGCAGTAGCAGCAGCATTAGCAGTAGCAGTAGCAGCAGCATTAGCATTAGCAGTAGCAGCAGCATTAGCAGCAGCATTAGCAGTAGCATTAGCAGTAGTGGTAAAGTTTTAGAAATGTAAAGATCGTACAAAGGTTTTCTCATGGTCCAGAGAACACTATCAAACCAGAACAAGTGTGAACAGTGGAGATGTTTGCGTCCCTTTGACCTGCAGCTTTTCTTCCTTTTACTAATCTAATTGTACTTTAATGATCCTTCTGAACTGTGCTCATGACAAGGGGCCTGAACACTTTGCTTTTTTGCATTACAGCCAAGTGTTGTCATAACCTCATTTATCTTCCGCACATTTGGCAGGAGGCGGCCTAATCGCACCACGGGGGAATCAAACAAAACACCTTGACAGATGTAAACAGGCTCGCAAGGGAGGCAAACAAATGACCAAGAAGCTCTGCGAAGGAGAGCGAGGAGCGGGAGGAGGGCGAGGGTGAGCCAGCAGCCAAACTGAAATAGCTCGTGACTCACAGTGTGTCAATGCCAGCGAGCCAGTTAGGCACATATATTCATCTTTTAAGGTGGAGTGCCACTGGGCTGAGGATGGCACTATTGGCAGAAAATGGCTCAGCAGTCAGTCTGCCATTAGTCAGAAGGTCAGAAGTTTGATGCAGTAGCACAGAGGTTGTAGTAGTTGGAGAAGAAGTACAGTAGTTGGCGCAGTAGCAGTAAAAAGCAGTACTATTATGTTACATGTTCCCTCGTTCACATTCATATTATTGTACTATTGCTATTATACTGAACACTGAACATGAGACGGATTGAAAGCAAAAAGAAAGAAAAGCAACAAAAGATATTCAATTAAGTTACACATTCACTTATAATAGCTTTTGAAAAAATACTTTAGACTGCTCAATTCTATTTGCTTTTTCTAGTGCTTTTAGTAATGTCCCTCCTGGACCAATGAAGGTGACGTTTAACAAGCAGTAATTGTAGTAAATGCAGTTAGTAAATGTTTTATTCAGCAGCAGTGGCAGTATTTCAGATAGGCACACACAGTATACAGTATATAGTATATAATGTATAGTATATAGTATAGTATATAGTATATAATGTATAGTATATAGTATAGTATATAGTGTCTGCTGGCATGAGAAAACAGTCAGACAGGGATGAGCTGAATAGCCTCAGTTCATTCATGACCCCTGTTCCGGCAATTAAATGTCTATTATGTTGATTTCTTACCTACCAAAGCATCAAAAACAGACTTCTCTAAAAGAAAACTTTTTGGAGAGTGAAAAGTATGTGAATTTTTTCAGTTAACACAGTAAATCATGTCCATTACACATTTCTCATTCAACATTAAGGTTCATTACAGGAGATGATTGCTGTGAATGATCTAATATAAGATGGCAATCATTGGACGGGAGAAGAGAACAGCACTGCCTTTTGTTTAAAAGGCTCTCATTGGCATTTTGCCTAATTAATTAACGAGTTTGCTGGATATCAGATCAAGTATTCACTGCTTGAGATCTCAGGACATTTTAATTTTACAGTTACACCGAGTCAATACTGAGTTGGGGAAAAAGGCTCTGAA
The DNA here is from genome assembly GCF_026437365.1 of Eucyclogobius newberryi. NCBI lineage: Eukaryota > Metazoa > Chordata > Actinopteri > Gobiiformes > Gobiidae > Eucyclogobius > Eucyclogobius newberryi. The sequence continues at coordinate 14,486,266 of NW_027316278.1, read as the reverse complement.
CAGCTTTGTTCCCTGATTGTGTAGCAAAGCACAAAGACTATTTAAAGTAAATTATTTTATGCCTTTTAATGAATTCAAAGCCCTGGTTAAAATAACCCACTGTACCGGTGCTCTTGTTTTGTTCGATTTGGTCCTTTATTGTATGTGCGTTTTTATGAATTTTCTACCACTTGGTGTCGCTGGTGACTGGAGCCTATCCCAGTGACTTTGGGCCTTAGGCAGGGCACGTCCTGGACAGGAGCTAGCTCGAGCAGGGTTAAAAATAAAAAAAATAAATATCCCGTGTTTGTTTATTCTGTATCTTGTATGAAAGGTTTACTCACAGAAAATAGTTTCTCATTGGTTTTCCCTGAATGAATAAATTCTGAATAAATTGTCTAAATCCTTGACTCAAAAAAATATCCTTTTCAATGTATCATCATGGTATCAAAATCGGTACAGTGAATTGAGTATTCTCTCTAGTATTGAAATTGAGTCTGACAGTTTAGTATCATGACAACACTGATAGAACCATATTTATAAAAAAAAACATTAAATAAAAATGCTAGAAAGATGCAGCGATTAGAAGTGCTATAAGTCATTTTACATGTTTACATAAATTTAGCACAATTAGTGAAATGTCATTGGAATGCACAAGTCAAACTTTTAATTACCTTCTATTTAATCAGGGTCATGAGATATGCAAATCCCACTGATTTATTCAGACGGTACGTGTCCTAAATTTGGTGGATTTGTAAACATGTCAGCCTTCTTAATTTTAGGTTACATTGTTGCCGAGCAGAGCCAGGAGTGATTACGGCGCTCTCCTGAGCTCTGAGCGCTGTGTTACTGCCTCTTCACCGCATGCCTTCCCGCACCGGCTGCACAATAAATAATAAAACCCCAAATGCAAAGAATCCTCCCCAGCATCTGCGATTCTTTATCTCAGTACGGGAGCCACTAAGGAAAGGGCACACCGACAATCAAAGCGCGCTTGAATGACGGCGGACGCAGCAGGACCAAATCCCATTGTGTGTGAGCTGTATATTTTCTCTGCTCGTATTGAAATTTAGACACGCAGCAGTGATTGTTTTGCTGTTACTTATTAAATATTTAGTAGAGATAAGGCTGTGCAGTTGAGGAAAGTAAACTAAAATTAGTTTTTAACTTTTTATGAAATACATAAGTGCGGCCATTGTTTATTCTCAGTGACTAGTATTATTGTGATCTTGGGCTTGGGATTTTGCTGTATAACTATAAAATGACAAAATTCCTTCCTTTGCAGATTGTTTTGTCCCTTCATCACTAGTATCCAGTGACAGTTTCCCTAAAAAAAGATCCATACATTGCTTTCACTGCACTGCTGACCACCAATTATCAGTTCAGAAATGTATTCGTCACACCTCACTCATATTCCGAGTTATATTACTGAGCGCTTCCACCGTCTTTTGTTTCAGTGTGAGTAAATCATCCGGAAATTTTGGTGCAAAAGAAATCTCTGCAGTTCCATAAAAGTGTCTGAGGTGCTCTCCGAAGCGTGCTGTGAAAAACCCACATGGAAGCGTGTGTAGTTGACTGTTTACAGGTAAATCCACGTGAAACGGACCCGCCGTGGCCCGGTTTGGTTTCCCCGGACTCAGCTCCTCGGCTCTGCTTAAACTCATAACCCGTGAACATGAAAAGAAGCGCCTCTGTGAGCACATTTTGCATATGAATTGTGAAAGTTAATGGGAATCCTCTATCCCTCTTTCTGCCCACCCACCCACACGCAGCCCCCCCATACAAACACGCTCACACGCCTACAGCTATATGAGCATAGACGGAGGACCCCTAATCCAATAAGTTGTGCTTCTTGTGCTAAACCCAGTGAAGTCTGGCACACACACATACGCTCTCCCCTTAGCCTGACTGCAGGAGAAGGATAGAAACCATATTTTCAGATAAAAAAAAAACTATAAAACACGTTAGATCTCACCTCCTCCACTTGCTTACTACTGAGCCGGGAATATTTACCACCGCAACTGAGAAATATCACTTTATTGTGTAACGTTGACTGTGTACTAAAACATCCAGTATGGTATATATTTTGGTAAAGTCTGTCAAAAAGGTCAATTTTCAAATTAAATTTGTTGTGTCCATTTTTTTTTGTAATGGTCTTCTTCTCTGCCGCTAACGTATCCATTTATTGTCCATGGCAGGGGTTCTGAGGCCCAGGCACACAGTTCTGAAGTCCAGTGGAACGCTAATGCTGAAAACAGTCTGCAGTGCTTTGTTAATCTCATTACAATATTTCTGAGCAATAGGACAATCCCAAAACACATGATACTGTAATGGTGGTCCTTCTGGCACCAGCAGTTTTTCCAGCATATATATATATATATATATATATATATTATCCAGATTTTAATCTTGGTCATGTTTGGTGCAAAACTTTGATCGTAGGCCAAACATTTTTAGTTTGTATGTTTTGATTAGTTCTCATTAGGTAGTAATCATAGATTTTACCCAGGAATTCTCCACTTCCTCCATTTGAACCAACCATTTATTGTCTGCCAGTAAAGCCTGTACAGGAACCTCTGGCACCACATTACACTCCATTGAGCTTCACATCCTGGGGCACTCGCATCAGTACATATTTAGGTGTTTTCTAACTGCACAGAATTGTATAAAGCCTTGATTTTAAACCAGTGTGTGCCATGGACACTAGTGTGGTTTGAGCTATTAGATATGCCTTGGAAAATTTGAGAGGCTTCAAACATGGATTTGATTTAATATTTCTCATTTTGAAGTTACTCAAGGTTGAAAAATATAAAAATATCTTTGTTCTCTCTCTTGTTATTCAACTGTCGCTTTAAATAAAACCAAAAAAGAGTTGGTGATAGTTTTAGAAGCAATTGTATGTAGTAATATTAACTGTCGTCCTAAGTAGCAATAAGGTAAAAGTCATAGCAGTGGTTTTGTACAACTATTGTGGAACAGTTTTACATATAGAAGTAGTAGTTTTAGTCCAATGGCTGTGTGAAATCCACAAAATACCTGGTTTTATTCATCCTTGAAAGACTGAAAAGACACAGTTATTCAAAGGGACATTATCTTTGCAGAGCCACTGCGCGTGGAATGGATTGGCATACGAGTCTGAGCATGGTTGAAAGCATAATTATTCTTAAAGTTTTGGCAATATGGGTGAAAACAATAACAGCGGTTTGTGTAGCGGCATTAGCATTCTTTTGATGCCGTGTGTCCTTGTTCTCGGTTCAAGCTCTACGTAACTTGACTTTGTTGACAGATTGCTTTCGCTCAATGCTGGATCTTATTGAAAGAGCAAAACCTCTCTTCAAATTTCACATTATGCGCTGTGTGTTTGGACAGTTGTGAGTTTGAGCATCACTAAGCTATGACCTAAGCTAAATTAAAGGGGGAGTTCACAATACCCGAGGCTATAACATAGACTCAAACTTACCTTATATGTCTGTGTTCATTCATATTTTGGTTGTTTCTACTTTTGTTGTGAGCTAGTTGGCTACGGTTTTGTATTTTTTGTAGAGAGAAAAACATTGCTATGTAAAGTAGTAACATTGTTTGTGTCCACGGGGTGAAGTGAAGTCCAGAGATGTTTTAAACTGAGTCTGAACTACCGCAGCACGCTTGACCTGACTCCATATATTTTCTATGCAACACTCATTATAACATGCATCTTCATTTTTTTTTTTTTTTTTTTAATCATTTTGAATACATCAGAAACTCAAAATGGGTTGAACCTTGAGCCAGTTTTGGGACAGACGGCTGATAAAAAGATGGAAGATGGAAGTTGTTTTTTGCGCAGATGGATGCGATTTATGTATGTCGAATTTTACAGTGCCTGAGTCAAAGTGTCAATTACAGACTCATTATTAAAGATTTGATAGATACTCCATCATCTTTTGTAATTGGTCATATCATCCTGTTTATAGCGGAGTAAACCGTTGCATACAAAGTGTTAATGGACAAGATGTAAAACTGTCAGTCGACCACAATTGCATTTCACTGGAGGAATCAGCATAAAACAAGGGAAATGTGACGCTATTAAAGTACAAATTAGCTCGTAATGTGATCCCTGTGATGATCCGTGATATTTTGGTGGAACCGTGGTATCGTGTATCACTGATTTTCTTTTAAATGCAGCTCACACGTTTCCTCAATCCTCCTTCATGCTCTTTGTGAGTGATGAGACATATTTTATTGTCCCCAAGGGGAAGTTTGTCTTGGGCTCTCTGCAAACACATTTCATACTCGAACACATTACAATTAGAGAGACAACTGCAGTTTGAGCCTCTAAAATATAAAAAGGAAGACAATGTAAGTGTCAGGGGCGTTTAACCTATCACAGTAAAGTGGAAGAGTCGCACGAGCGGTGCAGTGGTGATATCTGTGGTGTTAATGCTGATACTGGTAAAGTAGTCGTTTTGCCAATGCCGTAGGGGAGGAAGGCCTAGAGGGTCTGTTTATACTGTGCACTATAATAGCTCGTACTAATGAGAAGGAAAAAACACAGAATATCAGCGCCTGAACTTCCACCTCAACCTGAATAAGCAGATGTAATATTTTACACAGGTCAACATGGCTGAGTGGGCAGCACTACTCGGCCCGTCCAGTTTGTTTATTCAAGATTTAAGACTAATTATATTTAGATGTTAGTGAATTTTACAACAGTGTCAGTGGTTTACAGTCACTCTTAACACAGTTGTAAAAAGCGCTCTCATCTGCTTCTGTCCTTTAACATCGATTGCAGTTTTTAAAACTTCGGCTACAGTTGCTAAAATCATAAGCGACTTTGAGAGAAATGCGTGGCGCTATAGCCTCTGGACAAAGCAGCCCTATTAACAAATACCATTTGTTTGAATAAACACGCTGCAGAATCAAGGGAATTAATCCTTTCAGCCTTCATGCCTTGAAAGCTTTGTCATTTCAAGAGCACTTTATGTATTATTATTATTATTTTACTTTTTTTTTGGACTGTAACAAAAAAAAACACAACACTAGTGAGGTTAGATTTATACTTGGATTATATTTCTTCCTGTAAATTCTGCATGGATATGGGACTACTACAGTTATTACAGTTTGCAAAAGGATTTGTACATACATGAAGTCATTGCTTTAAGCTTTTATTAAATGTTCATTATTAAAAGTTGGTTTAATTAAAGTATTTACCAACTCATGTTGCTCATTGTCTTTTAAAGACAGTTTTGAGAAAAGCATTTGTTATCTATCCTTTTAAATCATCTTTTGAAGAGTCCTTTAATTAAAACTTAAATGACTTTTTAATATTTGACTGTTTCTAGGATGACTTGTACATCTGGCCATCATCAAGAAATAATGCCGTCTGGAAAACTCAGCTTTATTATGCACTTACTGTTGCTCAATATGCTCCGTTTGTATAATTCATTTTAATACATATGTTTAGTACATTTATCTGCCTACATTAAATAATACTAACCCCTTAATACCTAAATAAATAACCTAAAATTAAGATAAACACACATTGGAAGATTGGTCAGTTCTTCACATTCTTTGACATTTTATAGCGATCTCTCTCTGCACAAAGATGCTTATAATTTAAAGTATAATCACAATAAAAGCTCATGCGCAAATAACAAATTATTTTCATTTTCTTAACTCTGCAAGTGAGATATAAAAATGCAGACAGCCATTATGCTGTTTAACATAAAGGGCATAAATGTTATTCCTGATGGTCCACGCAGATGGCCTGACTCACTAATGCATTCCTCTCTCTTTTAGACGGTTTATGGATATGCGAGCAGCCGGTCAACAAAAAACACACGTTAAAACAAGTTCATTGAGAAGCGTACACAAATCACATTTAAAGTCGTACAAATCTTGTGATGTTTGGCTAAAGCACTTCTGACAGCCTTTTCCTCCTAAATGTCATGCGCTTTTACTGCACGATCACTGGTACATGTGTGCTGTATTGAACTGCATATAAATATCAAGAGAAATGGAGCAAGTTGGATGTTTTATTGATTTCACACAAGGATTTTGTTCCAGCCACAGTTGATATTGGGAAACATGCAGAGTGTAAAGCCGGCAGAAATCACCATTATCAAACTTTAAGATCAGCGCTCTGCAGGCCTCGCTGTGATTCAAGTGAGATGTTTTTCTTTACCAAACAAACCACATTTACCCTTTCCTTAAATCATATCTCATCTGACCAAATGTTATAGTTTGTTTTGAAATGGTGGACTCGCAAACATATCACACCTTGAAGAGAAATGACAAATGTACCATTTTTACAATCATAATATGCAA